>NW_027527436.1:5628471-5669532 GCF_008692635.1 Crocuta crocuta | reverse complement strand
AAACTTGATCGCATGTTAAGGTCTTGGTATTTATCAGAAAGGGATTTGAGCCAAGGTGTTTTAAGTTGATCAGAGTCTGAAGTGAGAAAGATCTCAGTTTTCATGAACCCTTTCAGAAATATTTCCCCCTATTTATCAGGAATGCCAAATTCCTCAGATTGAAGTGGATACTCCAGGCACAGTTCAATGTTGCAAGAATAAATGCCAAGGGGAATGTGTTTCCTGTTCTAACTCCCTCACTCCTAGACTTCTGAATTTTCTCTGAAGGGTACTTAGAAAAACTGGAATTGATAGAGTAATACAGTTTGAATTATATTTTGTCATTGAAAGAGGCAAGTTGGTAACTAATTTTTTTTTTTTTTTTTTTTTTTGGTAAATTAGTTCAAGATAACTTTGAGGAGAGCCTCAAGTCTTAATATTACATACAAAGTAAGAGGATTACATAAAGTGTGAAGAAAAATTTCCTTTAATTTTCTGAAAAAGATGTTGAAGGCCTGAGAATGAAAAACCAGTTGAATAATGTAATAACAATTGGGTTCATCAAAGGTTTGATGTGTCAAGTTTAAATACCCTCCAGAAGGATGATCAGGAAATATGTGGAACCGTGTGGCTCCTAATGATTTACAAGAAAACCAAAATCATGCCAAGATTGACTGAGAATTGCATTGATACTGGAAGCGGTAGGTTTCTAAAAATATGTATAAGAAACTAATACTGAGTTTAGAGTATTTCAGCTAGTAATCAAACTCAGAATGTTATAAGATAGCTGACGAGATATCCTTACACTTGATTTTCTCAAATAAATAAAGGCTGTTGTTGATTCCATCAAGACAATTTTGCCTGTAGGACAATAACCAGCATGTGTTTTCATCTCCATGAACATATGTTTGCAATTGCACCCATACAACTTTTTTAGGAGGAGAAAGTTTGCTGGCCTCTGGAATGAGATTAGTACTTCCATAGCAGAATCCAAAGCCAACAAGATAGGAAGCACAGAAAGCCTTCTGAAAGAATCAGATTAGTGAATCAGTCAAGGATGGTGGGAAACATGGGGGCTGATAGACTTGTCATATCGTCTTACAAATGTTCTCACCATCAAAAAAGCACTATGTGCCTTTGACTGCTATGGTTAGATATCAGATGTTACCAGATCCTGGTCACAGAGGAATTTATGGTTTAAAAGGGGGGCTTTTTAAGAAAGTAAACAAATTAGGAGACTTAATATGCCAGTCCAAAAGCACTGGAACACCAGAAAAATCTAAATTTGAATCTTGACTTTGTACTTAAAATGTGATCATAGGAATATACTTTCATTTTAATGGGCCTCAGGTTCTGTCTCAGGTAATAGTATTGAACCTCTCAGGTAGAAACCCTAGGGATTATCCATCATGCCTCATTTTCCCTCACCCCTTACCTACTTTCGCAATAGGTCCTGTTGGCTCTACTGTTAGATAGATGTGAACCCTCCTCTTCCTTTTGCAGTTTCTGCCTGAATCCAAAGCACCAACATCTCTTGCTTAATTCAATAGCCTCTAAACTACCGCTTTCATCTTGCCCTCAAACCTTGTCTTTCCCTCCTGTTGGCTGAATGCCAGATTGATCTTTATGTATGCATTGATCTTTATGTATGCTTATACCCCTCCCCTCCCCTACTCTGAACTCTCCAGATTCTGCCCACCGTATTGGAATACCATATGAACTCTTCTCCATACCCTTCATAGCTCCTTGGGAACTTGTCCCTGTCTGCCTCCTCTCTGGTCATATCTGATCCTCCTTTCCTCCCATACCTTACTCACTCCGCTGCAGTCATCATGCCTAGAAACTTGTTAAACTCGTTTCTTCCTCACGTGATGCTCTTTACTCCATTTCCACAGGCCTGGGATCTTATTACAGAAGCTCTATGTCTAGCTCCTATGCTACCATCTCGAAAAGGCTTTCCCCACCCTGCCTAAAATAGTCTTGGTCTCTCTCAATCCTCTTGCCCTGTTTTATTTTCTTCATGGCAATCTTGCCACCTGAAATTTTATTGTTTTTTTAAATATTATTTCTTCTTTACCAGAAAGCAAGTTCCATAAAAATGGACTTTGTCTGTCTTGTTCACCATTTGAAGCACATAATGAATACCCAGTAAATATCTCTCAAATAAGTAAATAACTTTTAAAAGGGGGTGCTGATAATATATTACCTTTTAGGCTTTGTAAGGATGTAATAAGAGAAATACACATGCCTATGTATACTTTAAAACTGTAAAGTACTAAAATATTAATCAGAGACCCCAAACTAAAATGGTTGTAAGGCACACAAAGTATTGGGACATAGTACTGATAAGTGTCTCCATGAGCTGTGCTTTGGTCTTGTATTTAATTGTAAGTTTCTGTCCTAAGAGGAAATAAGTGAATTTTACTCAGTTGGACAAAATACTCATGACTTACTTTTCACAATTTGACTGATGGATTCATTCCTGACTCATTATTATACTCCAGCAATTACAAAATTTCTAATCCCTCTGGGAGGTTGGGGGCACAGTGGAATATTTTGTTTGCAATAATACTGCCTATCACACAGCAGCATTTTCATCCTTCCCAACAGTTCAATGGGAATAGCCTTTACTAGTCATCATCTTGCCCTCCAAACAGGCACACATTCTGCAAAGTCCCCGGTTCGTTTCCTACAGATTCTGAAACCACAGTTAAGCATTGTATGAGTAATGATACCTCTTAGGGCCAGTGTGGGAGCCATGGTGTGACCTACCAATACCATATTGGTGGTGTGTTCCTTGGATTTGCTGCTTAGTGGGTCTCTCCAAACTCCTATCTTGTTCTAAATCCCAAAGCAGAGATCAGTGCTGGTAGCATTGCCAGATTTAGCCAACGAAAATAGAGAATGCCCGGTTAAATTTGAATTTCAGATAAAGAGATGCTTTTCTGGTATAAGTAGGTTGGGCCATACTTATGGCAGAAAGTGATTGATTATTGAGTTGAAATTCAAATGTAAATGGGCATCATGCATTGTATCTAGCAACACTACATGTAGGATAAAAGCCAGTGGCATCATTTCTGTGCTATCACCGGTTCTTTGGTTCAGACCACAGTGTGCCAGGCTTAGTGAAGTGAAGCTGGGTTGCTCAGACTCCTGGATGCATTCAGCTTGTTGAGGTGGCCTCCTCTATTTTATCCCAAGTAATGAGAATATTTACTATCTCTCTTTTCATGTATGTGACTTTATTTCATGTATGTTTCCCTTTATTTCAATAGCTTTGGGTGGGAAATAGACATCAAGGGGAATTTCCCCATGATGTCTGGCCAACTCTGAATCCTTCTTGGCATTTCTATGGTAAACTTGATCACAGTGGATTAACTGATCAGTTACCGCTTTCAAGGTCTCTGTCCTCTGGTTCCAGGGTCAGAGATGGACTTTAGGTAAAGCTAATGAAACTGTAACTTTAGGGCCTTCAACTTGCATAGATCTCTTCTAAGACCCTACAACCCTATACCTTGTTTTGTATTCTTTTTCTTAAAACCACCCCCCACACCCCAAACTGTATAAGTTTCAGCTCCACAAAAGCCTGGATCCTATTCTCCTACCCCACAACCTTGTCTAGGGATAAGAAGCCTAGCACAGTGGCTCTAGAGAATTGCTGCTTTGGAGAAAATGTCCAAGTTGGCAAGGTAGATGTTTTACACGTAGCTAAGTTGTGTTTGCTTGTCTTAGGTCCCAAACAACTCCATTCGTTTTGGTTACTGGCTTATTTCTTTTCCCAGTGCTCACAGCTCTCACATTATGCTCTCAGGAACACAGGGCAGGAATTTAATGGTCAAACAAATCTTTATATTTCCTTTTCACTGGACAGCATTTAATTCAACATCCTTACCCCTAGTTGTAGTTTATGCCGATTTCACAGCAAAATTCTGGCTCTCTGGGAAGAAGCTTTAATGCTCTTTGGCTGGGATCTTTAGATTACCCCTCATTTATTACATCCCTTAACTTAACAGCTTCTCGCTGTGCTTTGCTCCAGTGCTTGACCCCCAGCTAGGACAGTAGACCTCTCCCACAGTCTTGCAGAATATCAGCGACATGGACACACCCCCTGGAAGTGGCCCCCCAGTTTCCTCAGGCCTCCAAGAGTACTCTGAACCTCAGATGGTCTGGGTCCTGCCTCTGGGGATATTTTCAGTTTCCTGTAGGAAGGGCTGGAAAGAGATTATGTTGGAGTCACCCAGGGCCCCATCCTTGCACTTCCTCTCTATTTTTAGGTACTCTCATTCCCTTGGTGATCTCATCTTTTTGTCATGGCTTTAAAAAGCATCCCAACACTGCCAATTCCCTAGTTTATATCTGGGAAGTAATTGGAGGGTTTAGGGTAAAGAAGTGATGAGATCCAATACATACTTGAAGGATCAGCTCAGACTTTCTTCCTGAACTCAAGACTTACTTATTCAACTTCCCCCCTGGATCTTCACTAGACATCCATGAAAATTAATAAAAGGAAACCTCATTGAGAATGGAGTTGCGAGGTCAGCAGGAGGAGCTCTCAGGTCCAGCACCATTTGTCAACTGCAGACTCAAAAGGAATAGACCTTGCAGGTGGACACTACTTTACCATCTCAGCAGAAAGAAGGAAGATTTCTTCGGCTCCTAGCAACGGCCCAGCCAATGAGAGACAGTCACAGCTCAGCCAATGAGAAGCTACTATACTTCCAACTCCCAGTTTACTCCAAAGGACTTTAAGTGTATATCATCCCCTCCTAAGTCCCTCTTTTCCTCTATAAAAGAGCATTGCTCCCCTTTGTGCTCTGGACTGACTATAGTTTTGCTGTAGTTTGCTTGTCATAGATTGCAATTCTCAGCTATTCCTGAACCCCCCTCCTTTTTTTTTTTGCTGGTAAAATTACTGACAGTTTTATTTTCACGGTTAACATATTTCAGACATAATGGGTCCAAAACTCAGCTCCTGATCTTACCTCCAAGTGTACTCTTTCTGTAGTTTTCCATCTTAGTAAATGACCACTCCATGCTCCTAGATGCTCGGACGAAAAACCTTGGGGTCATTTCTGACTCATCTCTTATTGTCATATCACATGTTCAAACTGTCTAAATAAAAATCTACCTACTAAATATTCTTTGTTTCTACCTTCAAAATATATCCAGAATCTGATCACCTCTCATCAGCGTCACTGCAAATATCCGGTCCAAGCCACCTCACCTCTTATAGCCTCCTACCTGGTCCCCTTGCTTTAGTCTGTACTCAGCATACCAGCCAGAGTAGTCTTTTCAGCACACAAGTCAGAACATGCCATCTTCTACCCAAAGACCTCAAAGAGCTCTCACGTCACTAGGAGTTAAAGGCTATGCCCCAAAACGGTCCACAGAGTGGTACCTCATCAGACCCTTTGCAAGTTGCCTGACTTTATCTCTAATACTTCCCATCATTCACTCTGCTCAGCCATGTTGACCTCCATGCTGCTTTTCACACAAGATGGGCGTAGTCTCTATTCAGTACCTTTCCATTTGCTGTGCTGTCTACCTGGATTGTTTTCCCCTCGGGTTTTCTTTCTTTCTTTCTTTCTTTCTTTCTTTCTTTCTTTCTTTCTTTCTTTCTTTCTTTCTTTCTTTCTTTCTTTCTTTCTTTCTTTCTTTCTTTCTTTCTTTCCTCCTTCCTTCCTTCCTTCCTTCCCCTTCCCTTCCCTTCCCTCCCTCCCTTCCCCTCCCCTCTCTCCCTCCTTCCCTCCCTCCCTCCTTTTCCTTCCTTCCTTCCTTCCTTCCCTTTCCTTCCCGTTCCCTTTTTTTCTTCCTGTTCCCTTCCCTTCCCTTCCCTTCTCTTCCCTTCCTTCCCCTCCCCTCCCTCCCTTCCACCTCTCACTCTTTCTTTCTTTCTTTCTTTCTTTCTTTCTTTCTTTCTTCCTTCCTTCCTTCCTTCCTTCCTTCCTCTCTCTCTTTCTTTCTTCCTCCCCTCTTTCTTTCCTTTTTCTTTTGGCATACTCCATGAACCCTCTCAGGTATTTTCTCAAATGCCCCTTTCTCAATGATTACCCTATTTAAAATTATAACCTCCCCCCATTTCTTTATTCTCTGTTTTAATTTTTCTACATAGCATGTATTTTCTACGTGCTTATTTTAATTTTTTATCGTGTCTTCCTTAATTAAAAGATCAGCTCCATGATATCAGGGATTTTTAGGTTTTCATCACTGTTGTATTCTCAGCACTTACAATAGTGCCTGGCAAGGGAGACACTCAATAAATATTCACTGAATGAATAAAACAAGATAGGAAAGCCTGAAACATTTACTTAATGTGTCTCCTCAGTAATTCCTAAAGGATTCAAAAGCACTCAACTTCTCTTTCCCTTCTGGTTTTTTGTTGTCTTGCTTTTTGTTTTGTTTTTTCCCCCTTGCAGCTTAAACCTAACATTTCTGAGTTAAGCCACTAAGAGAATTCTAGATAGCTCTTCACAAATCTCATACTGTATTTACTGAACTCCAAGAAGACCTTGCATTTAGTACCAAGGATGAGATATAGTCATTGGTGTTGATGGAGGCATTTCCAGGATCTGTGCCCACTCACAGAGGTTTTTGTTCACTGAATACATTTTTTTCTTTCTTTTTTTTTTTTACATTTACTTATTTTTGAGAGACAGAGTGTGAGCGGGGGAGGAGCAGAGAGAGAAGGAGACACAGAATCTGAAGCAGGCTCTAGGCTCTGAGCAAGCATTCAGCACAGAGCCGGATGTGGGTCTCGAACCCACCAACCGTGAGATCATGACCTGAGCCGAAGTCGAACACTGAATCGACTGAGCCACCCACGTGCCCCATACTGAATACATTTCTAAGGGTCTATTTATCAGGACGCATCTTCAGTCCTCCAACAACTAAAGAGCTCCTACATCAAGGCCATCATTTATATTTCTTCAAATTCTGGTCAAAGGCAACTTTGACTAATTTGATTAAATTGACTGATAACGTTAGATAAATCATCTCATCAAAACACTTCCCTGGCATCAAATTTTTGGAACTTATTGAAGATGACTGTCTTCAAAAAATTCCATTTAAAATGTTAATGCAGCAATAAGAACAATACAGTTGATCCTTGGACAATACAGGGGTGAGGGGCACCAAACCCTGCACCCCTGCAGTTGAAAACTTATATATAAATTTTGACTCCCCATAAACTTAACTATTAATAGCCTACTGTTAACCAGATATCTTACCAATGATATAAACAACCAATTAACACATATTTCATATGTTATAGGTATTATATATAGTATTCTTAAAGTAAGCTAAATAAAAAATATTATGAAGAAAATCATAAGGAAAATAGTTATAATACTGTACTATTTGTTAAAACATCAGTGTATAAGTGGACCCACTCAGTTCAAATCCATGTTGCTCAAGACTCAATTATAATAATAAATGGAAGAGGAAAAATGTTAATGAATTGGAGAATGTGGAAAGATAGCCCATAATGGAGAAACATCAGGTAGAAGCACCCCGAGGAAGACACATCATGAATAGAATGCAAAAGTACATGCATTTTGGTTGCAATGGAGAAAATACCATGGAAAGTCAGTGCGCTACAGTTAGCATTGCAGTAGGGAAGGAAATTCCTGCTCTGTTGTGCTTTCCATCTCCACATTTCTGGGCTCTGGAGGGTTAGAAGTCCTTTCCCTCCAAGGCGGACACTTCTGCTCAGGGCACTACAAGAGTCTCATTTCACTCATTTCGCTTTGGGTTTCCTGTTTTCAAGGATCAATGGACCCGCAGTAGAATCTGCATCTTGGCAGAGTAGCTGGCTCTGATCAGCAGAGGGGGCAGCGCCACAGGGGGGGAATGATATGACAACCGGCAGATTCCACCTGGGCATCTCTTGCACCTTGGTCAGTTGTGATGATAAACGGACAAACACAGCAGCCCTGGGCTGATGGGGGCATGATGACTACGGGCCCAGATCCCTCAGACAGGAGGGTCTGGGACTTGCCACCAGATGAGCATGGTACCAGCAGAGCTGCTGCCTGGGGGGAGAGGAATCTAGCCTGGACACTGGGAAAGGGCGATGGTGAGCATCAGCTGCAGCTCCAAGACCAAGTGTAGAAGCAGGGGCTGTCGTTCATCCCAGCGAAGCTCCTCTTGGTTTTCCTCAGGAAAAGGTGCCTGGTAGAACAGTGGGAACAGAAACTGCTCCCTGAATGTATATGAAGTGGATCCAAGTGACACAAAGGATAGGCTGTGGTGGACACAGAGATGTGCGCCCCCATCTCCTTTCCGGGAGGATGTGTCTCCAGCTGTTGTTATCTTCAGCAGATGGCCTCTACCTCTCAGCATCTTCGGGGGCCACCCCTCCATCAGGTGGTCCAGGAGGGACTGATGGAGGCAGGCGTGCACGGGCCTCTCCATTTTAGCCCTGAGCGGGATAACTGACAAGTTCCGGGGCTCCCTGTGGGGGTGGCTGAGCCCGCCAGGTCCCTGGCTCCGGTTCATAACCTGTTACCTCCTTTTGCTCACTCCTGCTTGCCTCCCCCCTTCCACAGGTGCTGGTCCCCAGGGAACACCCTGTACACTGAACACTAAGCTTGGTCTCAGGTCTGCAGCCGGACAACCCAGCCTACAGAGTGTTATATGACCGGGGGCATTTTTGTGGGATTAAAACTAGTCAAGCGTTAGAGAAGCCTGGGAATTTTTTATTTTTTACTTTATTTTTAGCAGATGCCGTATTCTGAGAAAGGGATTAACATGATTGAAAGTGGTGGCCAAGAAATATGATTCTTGTTGCTGTGTTGGAAGATCTGGAAGTGTAAGGGGCTAAAATATAAAACAGACTGGGAATCTTTTACGGGAGTCTAGGAATGAAATCCACAGGCTAACCGAGGGTTGTAGTTGGAGGGAAAAAATATGCTTAAGTTATTTTTCAAAAGAGAATTGGAAAGATTTGGTGTCAACCTGGATGTGAGGATGAAGACAAGCCAACTAGAATAAATATTGACTCCAAAGTTGAGAGCAGAGGTGTCTAAGTGCACCACTGATGGGAATAGACAACAATGGAAAAAGATTTCAGCACGAGGATAATGCCGAATTTAAAATGTCGACAAAACATTGAAGTGGAAATTTCGTCACGCTGGGAGCCATCTGAATTACCCAGCCATGTGGGGGGACTTCACATAGCACGATCAGGCTACGACCAGCAGGAGGGCTTCGCACCCACGACTGAGCGACCGAGCGGAGGCTGAGCTCTAGCCTCAGCGGGGCCTCAGCTGCAGAGAAGCTGGGGCGCCTCCCGTGACTTGCACAAAAGTGTTGTATGAACAGGTTGGGGCTCTGACTGATCATTGTCCTGAAGTTGAGANAGGCTAGGACCAGCAGGAGCGCTTCGCACCCACGACTGAGCGACCGAGCGGAGGCTGAGCTCTAGCCTCAGCGGGGCCTCAGCTGCAGAGAAGCTGGGGCGCCTCCCTTGACTTGCACAAAAGTGTTGTATGAACAGGTTGGGGCTCTGATCATTGTCTTGAAGTTGAGAGAGAGAGAGAGAGAGAGATGCTATTTTGGATGGTGAAATGCATGCCTTTGATTCAGATTGGAGATGGAAAGTTCATGAAGGAGAAAAGGCTTTAATACGTTAGATTTCAGTAGGGTCAGGGATTAGCAAGACACTTATACCTTCTGAGTCCCGACTTCATTATGTGTGTGGCAGGATAGTTTGCTCCTCTCTACTCCTCAGCAGCGTCCTTATACAAAGATACGATAACCAGATGAGGTATTTGGTGAGGCAGAGAGTCTTAGAGGTGGAAGCTCTTAGCCTAATATTGGCGAGACTTATGTACGAATTGATTCCGTTCGGCAGTGGCTACGCTTACCTTACAGACACTTTACAGGGCAGGCGGCTTTTCTTCTTCCTGTCTTTGCATGTGCAGGATCTAATGATTCTAACACATCCACAGGGGGAGAAGCCAGAGGGAGAAGCCAGATGGAATGCACAAGTCTGCGTCTCCTTCAAGAGGAAGAAGTGGGAAGCTCAGGAGCCAAGACACGAAATGTACAGATCAGTAGCATTGTCCTGTAACCACATATCTAAGGAGTCACCCAGGGAGGTTTGTACTAGTTTGTAAGCATTTTTTTTCTTGGTAACAGTGAGTCTGATGATTTGCCCCTGATCTCAGTCAGAGCTTGAGGGCTCTGTAGTTGGGCTGGTTATATAGCAGGCCTATGACTGAGTGACCAGCAGGCGACATGAAGTCCAGGCTGGGACTCCCAGTGGGCTCACTGGTGCTGATGTGTTCCATGCACACATCAGTGGTCCTTAGATCTAGAAAGGAGTGTGTCCCGGCCCTGTTCTCTAAGAGCGGACACCTTGCAGCATGAGTCTGGCCCCTCCAGCGCTTGTTCGAACACCTATCTTCACTTCAAGGCTGCTGCTATATGGTATCCTTTCCTGTAATCAGCCATCTATTCCTAATCATTGTCATTTTGGATACTGTCTGTTGCTGTAATGAGCGCAAGACCAAGATAGTTAAGTTGTGTAAGTTAAATAGCTACTCGGTATGTCCTGTGCATAACTGATGCCCACAAAGTATCCATTTTTTTTTAACCCTTTTCCCTCCCTTATGATTTCATCATAACTTCTTTGCCTCACTTTTTCTCTCAGAGAACCTATCCTTCTTGCAAAATGGATATGGGAGCAAGTCCTCTTAAAACACCCTTTGAATTGTGTTGTTTTGGAAAATGTAGAAGATCACAAAGCAAACTAAAGTTCTCTGCAATGTCACTGATCAAGTATAATCACTCTTAAGACATTTTCTTAATATATCTGTATAAATATGATATAATAAAATTCTCACGACTTTCTTCTCCCTCACTTGGCTCATGATTGTATAATTTTTGATGCACCGTGGTCCCAGTGTGGACGGTAAAACCTGGTAGCAATCATTGTTTTCTCATTTGAAGAATGAAGATAGGTATGTATATAATCTTGCTATAAACTCAAAATTGTTTTTGCTACTCTGAACGCAAGGTACCACTGTATCTCACATCTTGGGGTCTGAGTATATATACAATGGAGTTTTCCATAGTGGTGCAGATTTTGTCCCGAATAGCAAAGGAAACCAACAGCAGACATAAAATTTCCTATAGATGGATGTGTTTCATCTGCATAGTACTTGGTATTGGTATCCTCAAGTCACTGGTGAAGGAACTGAAGCCAGGTGAGGCTAAGTTTCTCAGTTCAAGTAGTCCAGCTGTTACATGACTCTGCCTTTGAAGAAGAATCAGTCATCAACACCTTCATGGCCATCACTATCGCCTCTGTTGGGACCTCTCCAGTCTCCTGTTTGATGTACTGCAATGGCTACCTAACTGCTAATCTTAGCCCTTATACCATAAACAAAGCTAGCCTTTAAAAAACATAAGGCAGATCATGTCATTCCTCTGCCTAAATCCTTCACTGACAAATCCCTCTGAGTAAAATCCAAAGTAATTACTCTGTCCTGTAAGACCCTATATGATCTGCTCCTCCTTGCTCCCAACTTTCCCAATTACCCCAGTTTCCGCTCCCACTTCCCCCTCCCCCACCTCTCTCTCTCCTTCCCTGGACTCAGTGCCCTTCTCCACACATACCTGATGTGTCTCCACCTCAGGACCTTTGTACCTGCTGTGTCTACTCTGTCTGGAATCGATCACTTCATTCCCATCCCAGCTTAATTGTCACCACTTCTTCAAACCCTTCCCTGGCTACCCTATTTATAATATCACAAACGCCAACTCTTTATCTTTCACCTTGCTTTATTTTTTTCATATTATTTATTAACACCTGACATTTATTTATCTATTTCTTCGTTCGTTTATTTTCTCTCTTTTCCTGAAAGAATGTGAGCTGCTTCAGAGTGGAAACTTTGCTTTGTTTATTGCTCTATCTCCAGGTCTAAATCAGGGTCTGGCCCACTAAGGAAAACTTGATATTGAATGATAGGAAGGAAGGAGCCAGAACTCCAACTCATGTCTTTGTTCCAGGCCCAGGCTGTTTCTTCTTGCATTGTGAATACCTCAGAGCCACTTAAAGGGAGGAACACATAGTAAGGTCGCACAAAGATTATAGCCACTTCTATTAATCCCCTTTTCTTGCCTCTTGCCGAGAGTAGAATGAAGTAAATCAAGGCCAACTAATTCCTCAGAAGGCCATGCCAGCACTGGCTCTTCTCCCCTCCAGGAAATAAGATGACACACAGAGAAAACAACATCTATAATATTGGATTCATAAGGAAGAGCTGAAGGGACCATTTTTCCGGTGAAATAACTTGGCCTTTGAGGTCAGGGGATCCTAGCTCTGCTGTGTGACTTGGAACAAGATTTTTGTAACCTTCTAAAACTTGTTTTTCTCATTTCTAAAATGGGGTTAACGACCTTCCCTTAGAGTCATAGAAGAGTCACTGTCTAAGAAAAAAAAAAAAAGCCACAGGAACGGTCTTTTCACAAGATCCCAGGAAGATTTCGAGAGAGTTAGATACTTCCATCTTTGGGACCGAAGTAGCAAAGCATGACTCTAAGAGATCAAAAGAAAAAGCTAATTAGCACAGTGGGTTAGCAGGTGGTGGCAGGGCTTTTAGCAGACTAATGGCTTTAGTATGTGGCGGCACCACTGGTACAGATTTTGCCCCTAAGTGGCTGGTCCCGGCAACAAGATGGCAGCAAGGGCAACTCACACAATTTCAGAGGCAATGATGGCGGCAGGCACCGCCTTCACAAATGTCTCCACCTCTCTNGGGAGATTTGCTCTCCAGGACTTAGACTGTACTGGTGGGGATATAGACGTAATAAATCAATAACAATATTTTAAATAAAGCGTTAAGCACATACGTAGCATTTGGTATATACACTGTCTCATTTAATTTTATTGTTTAATCTCCCATAAAGAAAGTATGATATTCTGTATTGGACTGGAAGGGAATGAGGCCAAGAACGGAGAATAACTCGTTCAAGGCCTTGCAACTCATATGTTGTAATATCGGGCCCTGAAACCAAGTCTCTGTGGCTCTGAGACACTTGTTCTAAAGTCCTGCAGATTTGAGGGGTGAGATCAATATTCCTTAGTTGGTGAGTGGCTGGGGACTGTGAGGAGAGGTGGTCTGAATAATGTCTAGGTTCCGAATTTGGGTGGTCTGGTGGAGAGTTAAAGGTGCTTTCGCCGGGATAGGGCACCCTGACTCCTGTAAATAGTTCCAGCCTCTTAATTAGCATCAAGATAATTTTTTACGTTAGAAACGAGATTTTGGCCAGTGTTACAGGAATTCCTGTTTTAATCCTTCACTTGGTTTTGCCTACAATAGACTAGCTAAATTGTGAATAAGAGACCTCCTATTAACTTGAAGCTGCCCTGAACGCAAAATAGTCAAGCTATTAAGCTAATGAATGAGCCGCGTTCCTGTCCCCTTTGTACTCATTTCCCCAGAGCTTTTTCCCCCAACGGTCAGAAGGTATCATGTTCTGGCAGTGAAAGCTATTAGGTAGTGCTTGCAGTCTGCAAAGCAGAGAAGCGAGGCATGCTGGAGGAGCCCTGGCCTATTAAGGAGAGAGAAGTCTGGTTCTGATTACTGATAATTATAGATAAGCTGGAGCCGACAGCCATTTTCTGACCACAAACTCAAATCAATCAATTAAAAACTGCATGTAGCTGTACCACGGCTAATCAGTCCCAGGCAGTTGAGGATGATCCATTAAGTCCTACCTCGACCATGTCATGCTTGCTGTGTTCCATCTGCGCTCCGACAGTAGATCAAATACACACCTCATTTTATACTCTCCGACTAATCAAGAATGCTGTTAACAGTGTCAGCCTTCCATCCACTTACTGAAATCACCCGCCTTGTACAAGAAGTTCAGGGATTGAGTCATCATTTCCTTTTCTGAAGCCAGGCATGCAAACCTAAGAAAAATGGTTATTAGCAACGAAAAGCAATCGTTGCCGAAGACTTTGGCTAATCCTGTTACCCGCTGACTGGAGGAGAGGATGGTCGGGCTTCCAGAGGCGGGTGGCTGTGGCACCGTGGGCCACAGAAGGAGGTCGCACAAAGAAAAGATATTTGAGGCAATGAGGATTAGCTTCACAATACGGCATGTGGAAGAGGGTAATTCTTGGTTACTCCAGGTGCATGGATTCCCAAGGAAGCAGATTTCAATACAATCTAACCAAGAAGGCTTCTATTCAGGGGTTGTGAACCAGTAGCCTGTAAGTTAAAAACCACGAGCAGATGTGGCTTGTTGGATCCCCGAGTGTTTAAGACAAAATGTGAATGAGTTGCCAACATTTAGGATCAAGGAATGGTACAAGATCTTAGATCGATGGCTTCTTGTTGTTGTTGAAAATGTGAAAGATTCAGCAACATTGAGCCCCAACTTCCCCACCCCCAACCCCAGCTGGAGGCTATTTCCTTTGGAAAGAACTTGTTCTTTCCAGCTCACCACATTCCCCGCAATGTTCTTTGGACCTACATCAGGTTCTTACACTCATTTATGTTACTTGCTGGCTCTTGCAGCTTTTTTGAAATTGTGGTTCTTACCAACGACTTAAGCACCTTGAGAAATGGAGACCGCTCTGCCCTTTGTAGGTGCTCAGAGACTGGGAGAGCACCTGCTGAGGGTAGAGTAGAGACAGTGCACGCATGACAAAATCAAGTGGGCCCCTGATCCGGGCTCCATTTTTCAGAGGGCCCTGTCTTGGTGTTCCTCTGATTGTCTTCTACCCATGGGCGTCATGGACCATGTTCTCCGAAGGACAAGTTCTCCTGGACTTCCAGACATTTTACGCCTCACTCCAGACACCCAAGGCTACCAGATACTTCCCTTTGTTTGTCCTCCTGAGGATGGACTGTGCTGCTGTATTGACTCCTAGGTGCGTGAGATGAGCAAGGGAAGGCTGTTCAGTAGGAAGGACATATTTAGTGCTTAGATATGTGCAGTTTTGGGTCCACAAACATGCATGGGAGACCTCTTACAATGCAGGGCAGGATTCAAGGTGGGCAAAGAAGGTGAGCTGGGGGCCTAGGTGCTTCTTCCCAGGGTTTATCCTGGGCTCATACTCAAAATGCTATGTCCCCCAAATTCTCTCATATTCCAGCAATGGTACGAATCCTGTGCTTTGAAAACACTGGATAGAAGGAGGTCTCAAGAGTAAGTACTCTCCACTCTAAAATATGATAGCTTTGCCTGGCAAGAAAAAAAGAGAAGCCCTATGTCTTAGAGTACCTCCAGGCCACTTACATTACTTCTTTTCCTATTTATGAAGTATTAAGTCACAGGACGTGGCACCACCCTGACTGTCCTGGAACATGTGGCCTTTAAACCCAGACAGCATGGTAGTCTCTTTTGAGCATCACTGCTCAGGTCTCATGACTTTCCCCTACTTTATCTGATTATGCGCACCTAGGCTGTGCCTATTTTCCTGGTTGATCTAACTCCCTTTGCTGGGATTCCCCACTCTTATGATCAAGAGCTTTTTGTTCTAGGACCAGAAGAACCATTCGCCAAAGCAGCCTGGAATTTACAGGGTTCTCATTGTTCCTTGTCTTTAAAGAGGTGACCAGGCCCATGACTCCCAGTTGTTTGCCACACGAAAGTGCTTTTCTCATCCGGAGGCCATTGCGAAGCTGCAATGTTACCATACGGCGCACTTCAATGAAGGCATTTAATTTCGGTGACTTTTGCATCATCCCTCAGGTTATAATAAGAAACACATTATCCTCCAAGTGAAAACAACAACAGCAAACTGGTCAAGTGGGCAGATCTGACTAAATTTATTTTCATCATGTTTAACTTCAAGCAAATTGATGAGATGAAGAAGTTGGCCAGGAGGTCATTTAGTCAAGTCCTGTCAAACTGGCTGGGCTTACGAACACAGCCATGGGCGATCAGGGTTACACCACTGCATACAACGGCCAGAGAGGAGAGCCTTGCTCCCAGTGTTCAGAAATCCCCCATGTCAACACTTGTCCTTTGTCTCCGATCATTTTGGCTGTGCTTAAAATCACTACACCATCAAGTAAACTTCAATATTTGGCCACAAATCACAGAGTTGTAGAAACGTTAATAGCAAATGGACTATCATCACTTTCCATAATGGGAGTAATAGAAAACAGATATCTAAAAGTCATTTCTTTGATTGCCAACTTATTCTTGCCATCTCATTTGACCTTAAGAAGAAAATGCCATCTTGCCTATGGCAGTATTGGCTTCTTTGCTTGTTGAAAGTATTGAAACTTGTCATGCATACATAATTTGTGTTTGGGTATTTCCCACAAGACACTCCTGAAGGAGACATTTTTTTCCCCACTCAAAAATGAAAAACAACAACAAGAACCCGATGTTTTGCTATTATTTTCCTTGTTCATTATCATTCCAAAAAGTGATGTATTTAGAAAATATGTTAGAAATCACTCCAAGTATCATTGTGTTATTTTGCAGAGGCAGGAAATTAATCTAAAAATTACAGGAGGCAGTGAGGCTCCGTTCCCCTTAGTTTATCAATTCTCAACCCGGGCTGCACGTTGGAATTATCTGGAAAGTTAAAACAAAAAAAAAAGCTTATCGCTGGGTTTCCAACCCTGAAAGACTGACTTTATTAGTCTGGGTGTGGCGTGGGCATTAGCGGTTTTAAAAGCTCCCCAGGTGATTCTAATGTTCAGCTACATTTGAGAACCACTGATCTAGTACAGCCTGGCGATTCGCAGACTTGAAAGTGCGTTCGGATCTCCCGGAGAGCTTGTTAAAACACAGATTGCTGGTCTGCACTCCTAGGGATGCTGATTCTCCGGGTCTGGGGTGGGGCTCACTTTCTATCAGGTGATACTGGTGATGGCCACATCTTGAAGAGCACCTGGGTAGCTCATTTATGTTCCTTGCAGGCAGAGCAGACAAAGACCCTTGAGGAGGAGCTACTTGTCAAATATGTTCACCAGAGTCTCTTAAAGGGACTCTCTTAAATCCTATAAGGGAACATATCAGACATGTTAGATTGCATTGGAGGAGGTGCCAAGCCAGTAAACAAACTCCTGAAACCCTGTGGGATTGTCTTAATAACCGGAATGTCGACACAAAGCTTAATTTATGTAGGAAGAAAACAGGGAGTTAACAAAAAGAGAAAGTCTGATTACACAGACTAAATTTTCAAACTGCTTTCTAATCCAATGGCCACTAGAAACAGAGGAAGGAAACAGGATAAGAATAGGAACGACATAAGAAGGAAATCTTTGTTGTACAATCACATGTGAATTTTTTCTAGATGTCTCCACACTTGGATTTTGGCTCTAAAAAGGCTTCAGCTCGATTTTTGTTTGAGATTGTTAGTTTTATGACCCGATAGGCAGAACGGCCATCTCGGTTTGTCCAGGACCTCCTCATTACAGTACCACAAGACCTGCATTCTGGAAAATCCCAGTCTCTTGCCCACTGGGACGATTGGACAGCCTTAAGATGAGCAAGAAATATAATCGCTCTGTACCTCTTTCTCTTTATTATAAAGTGGATGACGATACTTCAGGAAGTTGCTGAGATGATTCAAAGCCATCAAGTGTGAAGCACCCCACACAAACCTGGCTTATAGGAGGAGAAACCAAAAAATAGTGGCTTCAAGTAATAACTTTTTCCTGGCTCTGGAACTTTGGAATGGGAGACTCCTTACACCAAAAAGCTGTGCCAGTTGCTTTAGGAAGTACCTATTTCGGTCTGATGGAGTGTTTGGTGATGACAAGGAATAACCATTTTCTAGACTGGAGGAGTGTTCCAAGCATTTGCTAGTTAACACTCAATGTTTTCCAGTGATAACTTTTGGGTCTGTATTGGATAAGATGTGTACTAAACCTGAAGTTTGACTTTATAGGAGTTCTCTGATAACTGTGCACACGGTTGCCTACTTTAGAAAACCCAGGGGCAGAATTCTGACTTAAAGCAGATGGATTTGGTGATGTTTGTTCACATTATGAGGATTTTTCTTTCCCTCATGACAGGGTCCCTTTCACTTCACGACTTGACCCAGTAGCAACACTCTGTGTCTATGCCATCCAGCATGGTAGCCACCAATCACGTGAGACTATTTTTCTTTAAAGTTTATTTATTTACTTTGAGAGAGACAGAGACAGTGCGAGTAGGGGAGATGCAAAGAGAGGGAGAGAGAGAATCCCAAGCAGGCTCTGCACTGCTGACACAGAGCCCAACTCAGGGCTTGAACTCATGAACTGTGAGATCATAACCTGAGCCGAAACCAAGAGTCGGATGCTTAACCTACTGAGCCACCCAGGCGCCCCCCACATATGACTATTGAACATTTATTTGAACATGGTTGTGGCAACAGAGGAATGAAAATTTTAATTTCATTTGATTTTAATTGATGTAAATTGGAACCGCCTTCTTGTGGTAGTTAGTGGCTAAATAGAAGGGAGGAGGGGCTCTGGTACATGTGATAGGGCTTACTGTTGATGATTAAAAAGAAGTTGAAAGGTAGAGACACTGACCATTACATTGAAATTAGATTGGAGAATGAGTTATTTCTGACAGAGTATTCAATTGACAAATAAGCATTTATTGAGCAAAAGAATACTAGTGAGTGACTTTTCAGAATGGCTACAGCATAACCAGGAGCTTTGTAAAGGACATCTAGAAGAGGCTGGAAGACACGGGTCTAAGTTCCAGAGGTGGGTCTAGTCTGACCTAACCTGCTGTGTTTCCTTGGGCAAACCACTCCCCTATACTGGAACATTCTTCTCTGAGGACCTTTAAAACCCCAACACCTCTTGAAAAGAAGGACACCTATGCATTGTAACTCACTTTTTCTTGGTGGGCACGTCTAAAACCATTTGGATCCTAGAATTGTTGAAAGACTGGGGAGGGAGGGAAGCTTACAGTCAAGTAAAATCTCTCTGGAAAGAATCTGGGTGACCACAGAATTGAAATTCATAAATACTCAGTCTTTATCGACTATGAACACAGTGCCATACAGGATGGATAAAATAAATTCTCTGCTTTTTGATTACTTGTAACCTGGTTGGGGAGGGAACGAAGTAAGACAACTTAATATGGCCCAGGGCAGGAGGAAGTGAATATGTGGTATCTGTACAAACAATGTGGGGAGGGGCCGTTAAGGAAGACAGTTCTTTCACAGGGATGTGTGGCACAGAGTGGGTGACATGTGGCTACTCAGGCCTGAAAGAAGAGTCTGGTGCCTTCGACAGAGTGAGAAAGTAGAGACTTGACCAAATCCATTGGTTTAAGGGCACAGAGCCTTTGTGCAAGGTAATTATTTTTACTTTTCATCATGCTGAGGCAATTCAAAATTTATATTTCTAGAGAACAGAATGATAACTTCTGCTCCTTCTGCTCGTTACATTACACAGCTCCTTTCCTTTACTGTGGCCAATTCTACCATATTTTCCGTGATTATAAACTTATCTGTCACTCCCTTCCCAAATGCTTCTGTTTTAGAAGAGTCCTCTAGGAGAGGGAAAGGCTGTGGGAAAAGATATGAACGATGATTTCCAGTATGTGCATGTTCTGATGCAATTTCACTCAACAAAACAATTTTGGGGACCTGTGGTGTAGGCTATAATAGGATTCTACCTGTATTTGATCTTGCAACCTGAAGTCAGCTGCTAATTAGACTGTGTATTTATCTTTTTCTTCTTCTAAGTGCCTATTAACACTCAAATGCCCCCACACAAAAAGCCTATACAAACAACTTCTACCAAAGCTCCTGTACCTTCTGGTGCCTTTCCAGACCTCCCTCACACAATTTTCTTAATTATATCTTCCATCGTCCCCAGCTGTACCACTGGAGCAGCTGCTGCTAATCCTAAATAAATATTTCCTGTTCTCAGAAACAATTAAACCTAGCCTTTGCCAAACCTTTGGCATCGAAGGATCCCACCGCTGGTGGTGCAACAGTTGCTCTTTGTCCATGTGAATTGAGCAGAGACTGATTCTAGACTATTCTTATTGAAGTCCTTTGTCTCGAAACAGAAGAGCGTCAGCTGATACGTCTATAACCTTTCAGTTATGCATAGTGAAGTTGGTGCTCTTAGAAAATCACTCCTGGGAGCATGCTGCCCTCCAGACAAGAGAAAAACAGGTGGGATATGTGCCAACAGATGTGTGTCCACTTTGGGGTCAGGGGTGCTGATAGACTGGGTGAGCTTCCGGAGCTGATGGGGCCTAATGCCAAGTCGTCCTCCAGCCTCTGCCTTTCCAGTGGATCCTGAGGGCCTGAGCTGCTCGTTTTCAAACTTGCCTTCTCCCAGGTATCACCTGGAGGGTTTTAAGTTGCCTGAACTTCTCCCGAGAGAGCGTGGAGGTGGCCCTGGGCATTAGGATGTTTGAAAGGGTTTCCTGGGTGCTTCAAATGGCAACAAAATGTGAGCTCCAAAGGCTCGAATAAACTCCCCTCACACACCTGCTGGCTCTTTGAGTGCAAGTTTTCCCTGCTGTGGTTCCCTTTGATTGCCAGAAAGAGCAAGGCAGATGAGGCTGGACTTTGGACTCGATGGTGGGTCTGGTTCTGCTTCTAACTGCAGAAGCAGCCCAGAGGAAGCGCCTCCTGAGATGGTATATTCTGTCCCTCCAAGCCTAACCTCTACTGTTCTTTGGTTTGGCTACTCAAACACACACGGAGGCTTCCCAACAACTAACCTAAGAAGGTTAATTCAAAGGGACTCCTCAAACGACAGAGCAGGGAACCTTTTCCCCAGTCCCCAAACACAGCTGCCACCATTTAATCCTGGAGACGTCATCAGGAGAGGGTGCTGTTTGGTCTCAACGTGACAGAGTCTGGCGTCAACATGACAGTCCTGCCATGTCACCCACCTGAGCCTTTTCACGGGAATCCCTTAGGTCTTAGGTGAGGCCTTATTGTTGTATTTTGAAGTCAACTTTAAGAGGCATTTTTCTGTTTCCTTTATTAGTATGGAGACACTATATCCGGGGAGTAATGCAAATTTGGTCTGTGTGCAAGCACTCAGACCCTCGTTTCAGGTAGTCCTGGGCAGTTTTTGTCCCAGCATATCGTACAGGCCAACAAGCAGCCTCTGGAAAGTCCACTCTAAGAGAAAGAGATCAAATGGTGGCAGAGCGGCAATCCTCTCAAAGGCAGCCCATCCATCATTTCAACTTCATTCCATTTACAATAAGGACATTCAATTCCTACTTTAATTAAGGAACTGAAAAGCACATGGTGGGGCGTACATATAGTCAGCGTGAAGCCTGGGCAAAATCTCCATGTCCTTTACAACAATGGCCACTTGAGTATTTGGTATTTCTGCCCTTCCTGTGTGGATAAGGCAGTGGTTTTAGGAATCACAGGTGGTAACTGTTGACCCTAATAGTTCTCCATCCCCCCATGGAGTCTGTGCTGTCAGTCAGTCAACACCATTTATTAAACTCCCGTTCATTGTCGAGCTGTGGAAAGCTTCAGAGTAAGTCAATAACACGTGCATTAAGGTGCACGATGATTCCTGTGAGCCAAGAGGTGTGGGGGTGTGGGGGCGTATTCTTCCTTAAACATGCATAGGCTTCATGCATTCACTGATTCAGCTAGCAGCCTTCATATCCCCAATAGTGCAAGTCACTGCTAGATTCTGAAGGAGATGCATAAATGAACAAGACCGTCTTTATACCCACAGATCTGACACTCTAGCAAAATGGGGGAACGGCAAGGCAAATAAAATGTAGTGAAAACATAGCACTTCCCATGAATGTTCTGGGCACTTTACATTCCTCAGTTCATTTAAATCTCATAGTAACCCTTTGAAGGAGATGCTTTCCATGTAACCCTTTCTTCTCATTGAGTGGTTAAGGCATTTGAGGCTGAGAGGTTTAACTGAGGTCACAGAGCTCAAAGTGGTGAAGTGGGTCTTAACCTCTCTCTTCGAATCTAGTGTTTCCTTAGGAGTGTCCTAAGAGAGGCAGAGAGAAAGGAAGCACATGAAAAGGAGGGAGACACTTATTCTAGTCTCTGGAAGTATGGAAGGCTTTGTTACAGATCAAGGAGTCCAAACACTTAACTCTCATTAATTGATTAGGTAGCCTTAGAAATGCCTAGTGCAAAGCAAGAAGGGTCTTGCAGAGGAGAGCAGAAAAAAAATGAAGCCAGAAGGTGAGAGAAAGGAAAATAAGAAATTGGAGCTATGGTAAGTGGAAAACTGGCTGGTGGTAACCGCCACCTGCGTGCTTAGCTGCTCCTCCATCTGAAGTCACTGAGCACTCCCAAGTGGATTGTCCCCTCACCCACTAAGACCTGCCCTTATTCATTAGATTAGTTTAGCAAACACTCTAATGATAAGGCTGATAATCAAACCTCTTTCCTGAGGACCCTGGAAGAGCTTGGGGGAATGTTTTGGATGCTTGTTCCTTCTCAGATCTTTGAAGGCAGGACCTAGGAATTCCCCAGCAAGGGGACTCCCCACCCTTCCTTCAGGAACTCACAGGAATATCCCAAGGCAAAGAAGCACCTGGGGTTTTTCAAGGAACTTTCCATTACTGCCATGTTGGAAAACATAGGCCTCCTTCTTGGTTGTATTCTTTGGTTTGACTTGGAGTCACAATATGTTTTCATAATCCTTGGTGTAAGTTAAAAATAAAAATATATTTTTTCATTTATTTTTAATTGCAGTTTCTAGTAATAATTAGCCAAGAAGATTTAAACCTTTCAGTGCTCCCTTCATTTTTCTTAGAGTAAAACCAAAGCCCTCACAATGGTCCACGTGCTCTACACAATTTGTACCTCCTGCCCATCTTCTTGCAGGACTCTGCTCTTACCTTTCCTACCTCATCTTTTATTGCTTTTCTCTTTGCTCCCAATCGTCACCACACTGGCCTCATTTCTGTTCCATGCACATGCCAGGTATGTTCTGACCTCAGGGCCTTTGTGCTGGTGATTCCCTCTCCTAGAATATTTCTACTTCAAATTCCCTGTGGCTCTTTCAGTTTCAGTTGTCTTACCTTCCCCAGGAGAGGCCTTCCCTGATCACTGTATTTAAGATTCAACTTCCCTCCCTCCTATTCCTCTTCAAGGCTTTAGTTTTCTTGAGTACTCATCACTTTCTAATAAATTCTTTTCTTTTTTCTTCTTCTTTTTTTTTTTACTTAAATTCCAATAAAATGTAAGTTTCATGAGGGAAAACCCTAGTGTCTTAATTAGGACTGGGTGTTCTAATAGAGTTCCATGGTCATAGTGAATATTCAATAAGTATTTAAAAAATTTTCAGCTGACATTAAAAATAGAGATAAGTCACCCCAGCAACAATGAGCACACCTGGCATCCAGAGCTTGATTTCTTTTTCTTTTTCTTTTTTTAAATATTTTTATCTATTTCTAGGAGAGAGAGAGAGAGAGACAGCGTGAGCAGGGGAGGGTCAGAGAGAGAGGGAGATACAGACTCTGAAATAGGCACAGAGCCTGACGCGGGGCTCGAACCCACGAACCGCGAGATCATGACCTAAGCGAAAGTCGGACGCTTAACCGACTAAGCCACCCAGGCACCCCCAGAGCTTGATTTCTAATATCATCTTCAAACAAAGGGAACCAGGCTCTTTGAAGAAATGACTGATTCTAGGGCTGGGTAGGAAATAGACAAAATAAACCTAGAGTGTCTTGTAGTGCCAGAAAGTGGGGAAGTACTAAAAGAAACAAAACAAAATAAAATAAAAGCCCAAACTAATCAACCAAACAAAAACAAAACAAAACAAAAACCCCTACATTGATGAGGGTATGTCCAGCTGGTAGAGCTCTCAGTACCAAAGCTAGAACAATTTGAGCAACAAAATAGTGTAGCATTGACTTACAACACAAAGAATAACATAAATATCCATGAGGCCATACTGAGATACGTAATAATTGCCTTAATAAATAGGAGAGACAAATCTCCTTTGAAGAAAAATTTCATATAATTTATGTAGATATTTTGCCTTCAGGGAGGAAGAAGGTAATTCCTTGTTCCTTAAGTATGGGCTGCAATTTCTGATTTCCTTCCAAAGAATACAGTATGGAGAGAGAGAGAGAGACAGAGAGAAAGAGAGAGAGAGAGAAAGAGAGAGAGAGATAAGTAACTTCACAGTGGAAAAACCTGACAAACCCTACCTCAACTTGCTTTTCAAGGTCAACATCAACAGTGATAAATCATGGTGATAGTGTGTGTCCTTTAACGATATGATGAAAATGGCACTTCACCTTTCTAGTCTTCCTACCCCAAACCCATAAGCCCAGTTTAATCATGAGAAAGACATCAGGCAAGTCTTCATTGAGGGACATTCTATGAAAATACTCAACCAGCACTCTTCAAAACTGTCAAGGTCATCAAAAATAAGGAAAGTCAGAGAAACTGTCACAGCCAAGAGGTGCCTAGGAGACATGACAACTAAAAATAACGCGGTGTCCTAGATGGGATTCTGGAACAAAAAAATGACGTAGGGAAAAACTGAGGAAATCTAAATAAACTGTGGGCTTTTAGTTAATAATTCTGTAACAACATCAGTTCAGTAATTACACAAATGTAATATACTCTTGTAAGAGATTACTAATAAGGGATATGGGTGTGGGGTCTATGGGAACTCTGTACCATAGTTGAAGTTTTTCTGTAAATCTAAAACTGCTAAAAAAATAAAGTCAAAAAAAAAGAAAAAAAGGAAGAAAAAAAAAACCCCACCACCGAGCCAACTCCAAATTAGTTAGGAAGCCAGAAAACCATTATTGTATCTTGAATATGTCAGTTCCAGTTGGAAATATGCCAGCTCTCTGAGAATGATTATACTGACAGCTCTATTAATCTCCTGATACTGGCAATAACCAAACTCCTTTTAAATTTAGAAATGAAGTAAATGGTCATTTTTCTTCCCACCACTTTTTCCTTTGCTCTTGATGTTATAGCCTTGAGGTAATCTTTAAAAGCACATTTATTTTCCAAAGAATGCAATAATTAATAATTCTGCATCTTATTTCTTGAACTTGCTATTAGTTACATTCTTTCAATATCTTTTACTTGGTCAATAATTTATTCTAAAAAAACTTTTTCTTTCTATTGTTGTTTTTGTCTTTTGGGTATAAAATTGGAGACTCGCTTAGGCTTCTGGAAGGGCAGGTTGCTTCTAACATGACCCATAATCTATACCTATATGTATTTTTAACCTCACGTGTTTGAAGTAAATGGTCCATAATTTCTCCCTAGGTGAAGTTTGCTCTTTTAGAGAATAGTAATAAAAAGACATGGTGATTCATATTTT
Organism: Crocuta crocuta; assembly: GCF_008692635.1. Lineage (NCBI taxonomy): Eukaryota > Metazoa > Chordata > Mammalia > Carnivora > Hyaenidae > Crocuta > Crocuta crocuta. The sequence goes on along the minus strand of NW_027527436.1, from coordinate 5,644,300 downwards.
CACTACAGTGCACATTTTCATCTGGAAGAAAATTCATCGATTGAAAAAATAGAATTGAATAAAAATTAATAATTAGTTTGTTATGTTTTAGATGCTGAACAAAGTCCCATCCAAAAAAGTCTTTGGCTCTGGCTCCTCAGCATGTGGCTGTGACTCAGTGATTCTCCTTTGATCTCCTACCCTTAGTACTTTGTTTCTTTGCGAAAAGAAAAAAAAAGTGTTAACAATATTGGCTTCAGTCAGTTGGGCTGAGTCTCCTTTTAACCATCTATTTTAACTTCACCTGAGAATGGCAACCTTAGGCTTGTGTGGCTCTTCCAGAATGTATAAACAATGTAAAATAAAAATGCTGGAATCCGAATGCTAAATCCAGCTTGCATCCCACCCCATTGCTAACCCCGGTCAGGGGATTTAACATCTCCAAACCTTGGTTTCTAAACTTGCAAAATGGTGACCGAACTGTCTTTCCTACCCAGTTTCCTTCCATGTTTTTTTTTTTTGGGGGGGGCGGGGAGAAACAAATAAGAGAAGAGATACAAAAATTTCATGTAATGCACAAAATAAAGGGGAATGATCATAATTAGAAATATTTTCTGGGGTGCCTGGGTGGCTCAGTCAGTTAAGCATCTGGCTTCGGCGCAGGCCGTGATATCACCGCTTGTGGGTTCAAGCCTGGCATCGGGCTCTGTGCTGACAGCTCAGAGCCTGGAGCCTGATTTGGATTCTGTGTCTCCCTCTCTCTCTGCCCATCCTCTGCAAGCTCTCTGTGTCTGTCTCTCTCTCCTTCTCAAAAAATAAACATTAAAAAATTTTTTAAAGAAATATTTTCAGTAATCAACATGTTATTTTTTTCTTACAGTGTTTTCAAATAACTTTTGAAGAAGTCTTAGAATTATTTTTAACTGATTTAAAGTGCTTGTATCTGCTGTGCCCAAGGCCTTTATTTCAGCTTTCTGCTGCACATCTGACCTTGCTTGTCTCTGCCTATACTTCCTATACTTGCAGATCTTCTTTTCCCTAATATTTTCCTGCCCATCAATTCTTTCCGTTCTGTGGACACACCGAGAACATTTCTTTCTGGGTTCAGATATTGATCTCACCTTTCTGACCTTCAGCTTTCTCACCCATCGAATGGGAATAATAATAATAATGCTCATGGTAGTGGGTTGTTTGAGGGATTAACGAGACGATGTGTTTGAGGTGACAGCATCATAGGAAACTTAATAGAAAGGAACTCTGCAAATATTTGTGGGATAAATGAATGGATTTCCTTCCATGAATTTCCGGGTGCACTGTGTCCTCTAGGTTGCTTATTTCCCTAGTTCTGATTATGAGCCCAGTTCTTCATGCCCTCCGAGGGGCCATGGCCTGAGCCCAGAACTATGGTGACCAAGGCTATTTTGATGATGCTGAAAATATGAAATTTATCATCTAGATCTACTCTTGGTCAAGTCCTGTCCTTTTTTGGTCAGGCTTGGATCTGCCTGCTCAGAAGGAGCATATTGTAAAAACTGAAAGGGACTGAAGTAAGGGAGCTCTCTCTTTGTCCACCTTCCCTGTCTATGTCACTATGTACAGCCCGTGTCACATCCCGTGTCACTGTGTACAACCCGTGTCACAGAGCAGGCAGTGGGTAGCTCAGGCTGCCTGCCTCTGTGGTTACGATGTGATTTATCCAAGTGTGTCAGCATCTTTAGGAGAAGACCTGAACTCTGGGAACTTCGCTGCTGAAAGACCTATCAGTACTGCCTGGCCATAAGTGACTGTTCAAGTGAGACCTGTGTGCGGCAGCTAAGCGCCGGAGATAGAAGTGCGTCTGGCCCCCACTGTGACAAGAAGGAGCAGAGGAGAGCGGATGGAAGGAGGAGAGAAGGAACAGTGAACCAGCATGTTTTGAATGTGTGTGATGTGAGCCAAACACTCATCCAGATTCTCCCAATCTGTTACTTTTTGGTCTGTCCTCAGCATCTGAGCACTCAGGACCATCTTCGTCTTGATTGGCTCTTTGGGTTTTTTTCACGCACAGCTTCTGATCGCCTTCCTACAGGAATACAGGACAGATCTTTGGGCTGTTCAGATTTGTCTTCCCTGTAGTTCTCCAGCAGGACAAAGCACAAAGACCTCCAGTAGGGACTCGGTCAACCCTTGAGGACAAGGTGGAGGACGCACAGCTGTTGCTGAGATGGAGTCCGGCCTTTGACCATATGGGGCCCACCTGTGCTCTCTCCCGGGTGGCCAGCGGGGCCTCAAAGAGCTGTTGTTTCCTTTTTAAAAATCTATTAATGGCGGTGGAAATCTCTGGGGCTTTCAGGAAACACTTCTGGAGGGAAGACTTTTTCAATATTGTCCCTTTTCATTATCTCTGCCCTGTTTGGGTGGGAGTAAGAACTCTTGGTCACTGTGATCTTTTGAAGTTCTCATTCTCTGCAGAGAACATGAAGCCGGCAGCTTTACTTCCCATCCCGCTATGGCGTGCAGACCCATGTCCTTGGTCAATTCTTAGTCTCCAACATCTTTTCAGTCTGCCACAGTTAATGGGCACCCATGTGGCTATATTTCTCTAGGTGGGGAGCCTCCGTGACATGCATCAGTACCTGCGTGCTATTTGTGTTACGTGTATGTTTAATTTATTTCTCTGGAGAACTCCGTGCTTATCCAACCAGGTACCATAAATCTGTTCCAAAATGTCATAGCCTGGGTTAAGTTCAGGGCTATTAGACTCTCAGGACTGTGTTAGATTAATCAGACTCGGTGTTTGTTTCTCATGTGCCATTCCAGCCAGGAGTGCATTGCGATTTAAAAATGTACCCTGATTTTCAATATTCTCCTGGCTTTCTGGCTATATCCATGGCGCTTTGGGAAGCAATGATAGCTAACATCAACCTTTTGGCCAGTAGCTAAATGGGCAGAACATGAGGAAGTCTGAGGAGGCTCATTCCAAGCAGGATGAGACCCAGAGATACCTGGAAAAGAACTTTTAGAAATATTTCTGAATTGGATTGCAAAGTCCAATGTTTCCGAAGCCAAAAATCTTTTTACCTAGAGAATGTCAAAGCATCCAACAACCAAAAGGTGGCGCTCCTCACCCACCATTCATTTCCTTCCAGGGTAAGGCTATCTTCTTGTGCTCTTCTGTTCCTTCTCTTAGTTCCTTCATGTAAAATATTATACCCTCATCCTCTCCTGGTAAAACATAGCAATAAAACAGACTTTATTCTTTGGGTTGATCTGTGTTTTGATATATGCCAGTCCTTATCCCTCTGGGTGGACGATGCATAAGGTAAACTGTTTGCATTTTCAGTAGAGCTTGGTTTTATAGCTCTGTGTGTATCTAAGTCTATGCCGTATTACTGAGCACCTTTACTATAAAATCATCTCTGACCAGATCCAAGGTTTTAATTTGTCTCCAGAGCTTGCCTCTCTCAATTTCATAAACCGTGAAAACACAGCTGGAGCAATTTACAGTCTGTGGAAAAAGTCTTGAGTATTTTTGCTGAAGTACTAATTCAGGGATCATGCTTTGTTATTTCCTGTTTCATTGTTGTTTGTAAAACTAGTTAATGGCCAGTGGGCTGTTTCAGATTTGCCTGGCCCCTCAACACTATTGCGTGCACCTCCTGTTGGGGCATGGCATGAATTGGGTGCAGCATGACAGCAAAATGGCATTGGATTCGAGAAATGAATTCAAGAACACATTGCTGAGAATGAAATCGGACCAACACTTTGGAAATAACCTAGGCTTATAATCTCTGAGTTATACGACTGTGGGGCCTGAGGCTTTCAAAAAATCAAATCCCACTCTGTTAGAGCTTTCCACCAACCCCAAATATTTTTGAGATCTACTTCCAGAATCTGCACTGGAGAGTAAGGGAGACTTTTGCAGTCTTCTGACTTATGAATCATTGGAAGCAAAGACATAAAACATGATGGAGAGCAACATACTAGCACTGAGTAAGGGCAAAAAGCAAGATTATTCCAGTAATGCCCCACTAACCTAGAAACCTGTGTTTAGAACACAGGCACAAAATCAGACATGAGTTAAACGAGTTTCTGAGCATGAAAAAAATCGTTATCATAGGGGCACTTGGGTGGCTCAGTCAGTTAAGTGTCTGACTCTTGATTTCAGCACAGGTCATGATCTCATGGTTCATGGGATCAAGCCCCAAATGAAGAGTCTTCTTGGGATTCTCTCTCCTCCTCTCTCTCTGCCCCTCTCCCCCACTCACACTTTCTCTCTCTCTCTCTCTCTCTCAAATAAAAATAAACTTAAAAAAAAACCCTGAGAAAGTCATCNGAGTCTTCTTGGGATTCTCTCTCCTCCTCTCTCTCTGCCCCTCTCCCCCACTCACACTTTCTCTCTCTCTCTCTCTCAAATAAAAATAAACTTAAAAAAAAAAACCTGAGAAAGTCATTATAAAGTACAAGCACTTTTATTTATATGAATGAAGCCTATAGGAGATTTAGGACTTTCAGGGCTGGTATAATACAAGGTAGGTGCTCAATAGCATTTATGAAATGGATGGATGAGGAACGGAGAGAAGAATCCCAAGGGAAGCATGCTTGCTGAGCTCCATGTTATGAAAAGAGGTCAGGGAGGAACAGGGAGGAGCTTGGACCTCTCAGCTCTCCCTGAAGGCATCATCCCTACAGCACAGTTAAATGACTGAAGCTCTCTTATGTAAACTTCATTTGTTGACAAAACATGGAATTACATTTAGAATGCCCTGTTCATTAAGATCAAAATGGAGGTGATAAAAATGGTTAGAATTAAAAGCCACTCATATTGAAAACAACTCATTTTATTAAAAGGACAAGCTTAAATTATTAATTTTGAACATTTACCACCAGCTAAGCATTGAACTCGATTCTAGAATATAGTGGAAAACAAATTATCTAAGGTGTTCACTTAGATTGCCTGTTTTGTACCTTTATGGTGTAAAAATAATGAGACATTGGTACATGTTTTTAAATATACAGATGAAGAACAAGTACATTTGTCCAGAACTGATCCAAAGTACTTCTAATTCTGGGTCAAGTTCTCCATAAAGCAGTCATCTGAGGGGAATATTCAGTGCTACATTAAGCTGGATTTATCATATAGATTTGTCTATAATTGACAAACTGGGAGGAATTTCCCACTGCACATGTTACCCATTGAAGCAAGACAATGAAATTAGGCAAAATGCTGAGAGGTCATGCCCTTCATCACTCTTACCAGCATAAAGAAACTGTATTATGAAAATTATCTTGTTGTTTAGTTTGATCATGGACCCACCAAATGCTGTAGCTTTCTAGTACTCTCTGGGTTGGGGTGGAAAGTCTCATGCATCTTGGTACGTAGAGAGTGAAGTGACTTTGGTGGAAGTAAAGAGGTAAGATGACTTTAGTTCTCCTTACCCAAAATGTTTTATCACCAAGCTCTAGGAGACATTTCTGAGAAGATTCCTCTGGTGTAGGTTTGAACTGAAGTTTGATTTGATAGTTTGTTTTACCTCTTTAAACGTGTCAGAATAGGGTCCGTCTTTTCTTCTTCAACTTATTCAACCACTGATTTCCCCAGTAATCTTAGCAATACTCTTACCACGTTAGTAGTGTACCTTATGACTTCCGTGGAATTTTAGAGGTCAAGTCAGACTGTGGCTACAAGAGTTTGCATGTTCAGCTTCAGACCACAGAGAGACATAGACCATAGGATGATGTGTATCTTCAGATCTTTCACTGCTAGTGCTCAACTGTTCTGAGATTCTGCAGTCTATACATTTGCTTACTCTAATTCCGTAGCTTTTGCAACTATGAGATGCTCTGTAATGTATGGGGTTGGTTTTTTAACTGCATATTTTTTTCATCTGTATAGGCTGATGTTGAGTTTCCAGAACATTCTTTAAGTGGAAAAGTTTGGGCCTTTCCAACATCAACTTATTCTAGTATTACAGAAACCCAAGAACCAGTTGCTTATCTAAATTTTTTCACTTTCCAATCAGTTTTCATAGCGATTTTAAGATCTAGCCTAATCTCAGGACAAGTCTTATAGATAAGGGATTAGTGTTCCTGCATTTCAGCTCTAGGTCATGCCTCATTTCCAGCAGTTCCAACTCAGTGAGATTCAAGAAAGAAACACCCCTATTCATGCCACCAAACTAAATTCACGAGTATGACCCATTTCTCTCTACAAAGTTGTGTGTACATATGTGTGCGTGCGTGTGTGTGTGCGTGTGTGCGTGTGTGTGTGTGTGTGTTCCATTGACAATGCTAGGTTCAGACAAACACAAAGGTCACTCTGGCTTCTATTCTGAACTTACATACTGCTCCAAAAGATTGATGAAGTGCTGAGACCAAGAGAGTACTAAGCCAAACATAGTTAAACAAAATAAGTCTACTTCTAAAAAACTCACATATTGATTTGAAAACCTCAATAGACAATTATTTCTGGATTACTTATTCTATTGGTTGGATTTTATTGGTGGGCATGATTAAGAGTCAACTATATGTATTTTTTTCTGAACCACTAGTCCGCCCACACTGTCCAGATTGTTTTTAAAACTATGGAATTTTCCACCCAGGTTGCATTTTCCTTGTTTGCTTCCATCAACATTTCTGTGCCCAAATAGTTTCTTTTGTGGCTCAATTTTTCCATCTTTTTAATATAGAGGGTTGATCCCAGCTGTAATTGTGCCTGGTTATATACTGACAACCCACAGAAACAAACATCAACAGACACAGTCTTTTGATAGGGTGATGTCATCACAATTTGAGTTTCAAAAGCAAATACAAGTGGGCAACTTGGACACCTGTGCCAGCTCTTCGTAGTCCTCCCTCCCCTTGCCCTTGATGATGAAAGAATTATCTTTGCTGAAGGTGGAATGCTCTGCTGACGCCAGCGCACCTAGTTCCCACCCTGGAGGATCAATTTCACATCAGCTTGTTTAGGTTGACACCGAGGCCACCTGGGCCTCAGCTGTAAGGAAACCCAGTGCTTTGCTTAAACAGTAGACAGCTATCAAAATAGGGGTTAGGTGGCAGGGGTGGGGCAGGGAGGAGAGAGAGAAAGAGAGAGAGAGAGAGAGAGAGAGAGACTATCGGACTTAATATTGGCTCACATTAGAGAGCTGGGGAACTCTCTCAGGGCTGCTAAGGTTGCCATTACCATTTGTCAGGTGAACAATCAACCTGGAGAATAGGGATAATGGGGTCTTTGTAGGATCCTGAATCAACATTCTAAACAATTCAAGCACTGTTCACAGGTTAGAGCCATACCTTCCTGACCCTTCTCCTTCTCTTCTCAAAGAAACCACTCCTCCTCCCACCTCCCCGGGGTTGGGGGGGCGGGGAATTACATCAGTTGGTACATTCACTTTTCCTCAGTATGACAGCTGGTTAAGGGACACCAGGAGATTCCACTGTTAATAGTTATTGTAAAGAGACAGCTGTTGGAATGATTTTTCATGTTGTTCAACCTTGTTTCCAGCATCAGAGGATTTAGAATCTGTGCACTTTTGGAGAGACTTTTACCTTTATCTTTCATTTTAAGCTTATTTCATAGAAAAAGTGAATGCCATTTATGGTACAAAAAAGAAAGAGAAACAGGGTTAGGGAAGATAATTTGATTTTTGAGGTTTATAAAATAATCTTTCTAATCACTTTCATTTCCGCATTAAAAATGCACCTCCAGGACACAATGCACAGAGGGCAATGTAAGCTCAACCGTCATTGTCATCCCGTTGGCTGCACCTGTAGACTCCCCGCCCCCCACCCCGTAGACTCAATTCGCATTGGCTCTTGCTTCACTTCCATTGCATCTCCCCTTTCCTTTTGCTTTTCACATCCCTTACCTCCTTTTTAACCCGTGAAGCCAGATCAAGAACCCTCCTGAAGGGATTTGTCTTCTCTGTTCGCACTAGGAAGAAAATGGAAGTAACTAAAGTAGCAGTATCAAATAAAGAAGTGAAAATCTACCTCTCATCCTGGGAAGTCCAGGGCTGTGCTTTTAACTTTCCAAAGATAAAAAAACAGAGCTAACATTGGACTGACAATGAAAGAGAGACCAAAATCACGTCCTTCAGTTGTTCTGAATGTAGCCCAGGAAGAATTTTCCAGGGCCCTCGAACCCTTGAGGGGAAAGTACATTTGATATGGTTGAAGTTTTTCCAACACCAAAGAGAATGGATGACTTCTTGGCAGGGCTGAATTTCCAGAACACAGTTACCTTTGCCTCCTTTTGGGCTGACACTTCTGTCTTTTTGCAAAGGAGACTGGTTCACCCAAGAGAGGAAAACATGGTGAAGGTTCTAAAATGTGCTACTTCCACAAGCCTTTCCTTGATGCTTGGAACGTTGATAAAGATGTTCCTTGCACATTTAGGTATCATTTGCCAACAAATATTCTCTTTAGAAGGTACCTCATTGACTTAAAGTCACATCATGGCACAAATTAAATGTCTAGGAGAAGAGAGAAAACTGGGAATTGCTGGATCCCATATAGGGTGTGCTGTGTATATGCGTGGCTTTTGCCTAAGCCCAGCACTGTTCTGGTTCGGAGACAAATACTCATAGTGAAACAATGCTTTTGTGGCGCTAATTATTGCATTATGAAAAGATACTTTGGGCTCAGATCTTGGAGGCTCAAAGCCATGAATCTCCCCTGGGGAACACTTCAGCACACCCATTCGCTGGAGCACTCAGCAGCAAATTTAAATTTATTCACAGAATTTGGTCAATATCGCCAGTTAGGTCCCTCCAATGCAGGTACATCATTAATTGTGCAAATTAGCAACGTGATGCCGAACCTAGGAATAATATATGGAAGGAAATCCGATCTGCAATATAGCTGTATATTCACTTCAAAAACAGAGTTTTTGAATGCTCATCATATTTCTTTAACAGTGGGAAAAATGGGGGCTCCTGGGTGGCTCAGTCGGTTGAGTGTCTGACTTGGGCTCAGGTTGTGATGTCAGGGTTCGTGACTTTGAGCCCCGTGTTGGGCTTTGTGCTGACAGTTCAGAGCCTGGAGCCTGCTTTGGATTCTGTGTCTCCCTCTTTCTCTGTCCCCCACCCCCACTCACACTCTGTCTTTGTCTCTCAGAAAGTAAATAAACATTAAAAAAATTAACAATGGAAAAAAAAATTAACAATGGGAAAAATGACTCAGAAACTAGAAATCTAATTTTTATTTTGTCTCCTAGGAAACCCCTCGTTGTCTAATATAGGATACATGGAATTCATTTTCTCCTTCAAGTGTTAGCTGCCTCACAAGAAAGAGGACTGAAAATATGGCATCTCCTTGGGTACTTGATCTCCATGCACACGTGACAAGACAGAAGAGCAAGCGCTAGAGAGGGAGAGTGAAGGGGGGAGGGGGAGGGGAACACTGATTCGTTATTCAGATCCTTGGGAGTCTCTTGGTGGTTTATTTCTTGTGAGGAGCCAGAAAACAAAATCCATTCTAAGCTTTCTCCTTCCTGGCAGATTTTTCAAAGCTGAGGTTTCTCTGCTGACTGTGCATTTCCTTTTATCGTGTGTTTGGTTTTTCAATATCAAGCCATTTCACAAAGAAGAGAGAACATTTACTTTCAATTAATAAACCACCCTGCAAGTACCCTTTGTTCATAAGCATGCAAACGCTTCTCTGTGTGCAGATGATAGCTTCCGCATTAAACAGCTGCCCCCATTAGCTTCAAACGGCTGTTCCCACTCCTCACAGGGTTTTCCAGTTTCCCTTCTTCCCTGGCCACTAAGATTATGCCTACTTACTGGTCGGTCTGCAGAGAGACCCACATGGCTATGAATACACACTTCACATTCACTTACAAACCAAGAATACAGATTTTTTTTTCAATGCCTTGTGAAGATTTTTATCTTTGACGTCTAAAATTAGGTGGCTTTCACTGATCGTAATGGCTGCCTTCTTGTGTAAAGTATAATTATGCTTTGAAAAGGAGCATTCATTGGTTTTAATGAAATGAGTGGTTATTTTGAAAACAGTTGGTCCTCTGGCTAATTCTCTTGGTTGTGTCTATGTTTGGGGCTTCAGAACTATGTAGATAACAGAATGAATTTTAAGTTCCTTGAGTGCAGTGCTAACTTTTCTCATCTTTGTATTCGCATAAGAAAACAGTCAGGAGCATAATAAGCTATGATATCCATATTTAGATAGAGGTATAAATAAAGAGATCATATAGAGAACTCTATTTAAGCTGGTCTGCCATCACCCAGAGAGAGTGGGTATGCTCTTTACACGGTTCCTTTGGGTCTTTTCCACCCATTCTAAACCAACAGGCCCAGACACACCTTTCTTTCCTTTCTCTTATCCTGGGGAAATGGTTGAAGAACTAAATTAAAAGAAAATGCATTTAAAAATCATTGTTGATTTTTAATCAACCTACTGAAAAGCAAGACTCAAGCTCTACAAATCTCTGCCAATGTGAAAATAACAGATGCTACTTGTTTGTTAAGTTAAATACCGAATACTCCTCCAACTTGTTCAAAAAACCTTCCTCCAAAATACTTGCTTGTGGGAGATAGAAATTTCCTCAGTACAACCTTGCCAACAAAATTCCCAACAAAAGCAACTCATGATTATTACAAAAGGTTCAGCAACTACCGCTATGTATAAATATGAAAATGAAATCACCCATGTTCCAACCGTTCATGAGTCACCACTGTAACAGGTGTTGTAGGTCATTCCAGAGCATTCAACAGATACATTGAATGTCTCTACATCCATCCTTTATCAGCATTGATCTCTACTTAGCCTACTTTCAACATGGATTTTGAACTTCATTTACCCCCCAAGCACTACATACATTCGGCTCATCATTTTAATAGCTTTCTAGTATTCCAGTATATGAATGTATTATAATGACCAATAACCTATTCATGGACATCTGAGTGGTTTCCAATACTAATACACTTTTAAAACCTGTGTAAAACATTGGAAGTGACACTGGACAGCACAAACAGGAATACGGAGAAGTATTTTAGCTGAATCAGAGCCATAAAATCTATTTATGATTTAGCATGATGCTTACACATTAAAAAATTAAAATATTACACTAACTAAAAACTTTTGAAGTTCTTCCTTAAAAACTGCAAGTTAATTGCAGATAAATTGAAGATTATGGATTAGTTATTTTGTCCATCGCTGGATATGAAGTACTTTTATAAAAAACATAATTATGAAATTTATAAATGATGTAAGAAGGTAGCGAAGGTGTTAGTTGATGTACATATTTGGAAAATTGAGCTGGAAATCATAGCCTCTGAGCCCACATCTATATTTAGACATTGAGAAATCTGTGCTGAAAGGCTTAGGTTTATCATGGCCATTAAAATTCATTTTGGGGCCTACTGATATATATATTTTTAATGTTTCCTACTTGGTGGTTTTCAAGTTGCAAATGTAGTTCATAAACTTTGCAGCACATGTAATAATACTAAATGAAGGTATAAAGGGTACAACTAGACATCTTGAGGCCACCATACACCGTTGGGAAGCTTATACATTGCATACAGGCACCACAGCTAATGGGGTTCCAATCATATTGCAGCAGTGAAGGTTTTTGTCTTTATTACAGTGATTTCCTAGCAGATGGCGGTGTATTTTGAGAGCATTCCAACAGATAGAAATAAAGTATCTTGAGTTCTCCAGTTGACAACATCTCTGATTACCCCTCAAACTCATGCCCCTTTGTGCCTTGTTGTATTGTTCAATCAATAATGTCTTATGAAAGCCCCCTCAGTCAGCTGATGTGGTTCTAAACCATTCTTCCTAACAGATGCATCATATATCTCATGCAACTTATATGAAGACGTTGAAAGGCAGAAAAGGATATAATAGTTATTGATTATCAATATTTAGAACAACCAGATACATGCAATCATCATAATTTTAATTTTTGCCATGTAATTCCATTGGCTATTTCTGTAACTGATGCCTACATTCACGGCAGAGGGAGGAATTTTTGCTTCCTAAAATACTTCTTAAATCCTCAAAGAAAGTCTAAATTACATTCAAGATTGTCGTAGCGTTGAATATTTTTTCATGTTCTTTGAAACTGACTAATCTATTGCTTATGCATGTGATGCTTCTTTATTATAATAAATTAAATTACATGTCATACAGGGATTTACAACTTTCAGAACATCTTCCCACAATCTTGGTATTTGATCTTTGAAATTACAACATTGTGAGGCTGGGGGTGTCAATTTCCAAATTTTCCTGTTGAGTGGTGGCTTAGAGAGGGCAAGTGTCTTGTGTCTTTCTGACCACTGTGGTCAGAAAGTTACAGAGTCAGGTTGGGCACTCAGTTAGTGGTCTTTATGTGGCCCCATACTGCTTTAGAGAGTGGGATTAATCAGATCTCACTATTTTCTGACTGTCTTAGTTAAATGGAGTTTAGAGTTCTTTTCTTTGTTAGAACGATTCTTTTGTTGTGCATTCTCCTGAATACATTAAAAAAATTTTTTTAAATGTCTTTTATTGATTTCTGAGAGAGAGAGAGAGAGAGGCAGCGTGAGCAGAGGAGGGCCAGAGAGAGAGGGTGACTGAAACAGGCTCCAGGCTCTGAGCTAGCTGTCAGCACAGAGCCCGATGCGGGGCCTGAACCCATGAACCGTGAGATCATGACCTGAGCCGAAGTTGGACGCTTGCTTAACCGACTGAGCCACCCAGGTGTCCCCTGAATACATTTTTTATTTTCATCTTTTATGTTTCTCGGTTGCTACAGAACATTTTGTTTTCACTTTCCATTCTAGTGCACCTATTGCCTTCCTCACCACACACATACACATTTGAAAGGCTAATTGAGTCTACCTATGATTTTAGCTATTGCAATGTAATCTAGTAGAAAAATTGACTATTAATTACCATCAATAAATAATATACCTCGGTCCTTCCAATCTTCCGTCATGCACCTCTTGTTCTAGTCTAGGCCAAGTTTACAGGTAAAGTGCTTTACAGCTATCAGCACGCTATAGTTTATAAAAACATCTTTCTTCATTAACATTTAAGACTAACTGCGTATTGTTGGATTTAGTGGACACAACTTAAAAAACCACATGATTTCAGCTTTTCTGGGGTGGGGAAGGGGGAGTTTCGTGTAGAGTCAAACCATGTCTTTAAAATCTGATGAAATGGAATTCTTTCAGCTCACAGTGGTCTGTTAACATCTCAACACCGCCACTGCCACCACCACCAAAAAGCAAAGGCTTCCCTTTTCAGTTAAATAATGAACAGTTGGATCTTTTTGTCAGGAGTTGGTAGGTTAGGTAGCTGTACTTATTTACATGTGAGCATTACAGGCTAAAGAGTAAGTAACTGGTCAGAGCATATGCGCTTGACCGTGGCAGTCTGTAAGGATTAACATATTAATTAGCTATTCCCATCCATTACGGTTTTATTCTTGTCCTTGGAATCACGTGGACTATTTATTTCAACCCTCAAAAGTTGCAGAGCAGGGCTGTTCATTTCGCTTTCTGAATGGCTGAGCAGAACAATAAGATTGTGTAACACTGGGCACGTCAGCGTCTCCTTCAAGGGATAATGTAGCTACAGAAAGCCCTTTTCATCCTTAGCGAGAGCCCATTATTCTTATGTATCTCTCCTTTATGCTTTGTGAAAAGGTTTGTACAGTAAATAATGACTGACTATGTACTAGTTCTTTCTTCTTTTGCCAAACTCTTTTTAGCTTTGGCAGCAATTTTGTTTTCTCTGTCATCATCTAATGTCTATTTATTTTACATTGCTACAAAGCCAGTGAAATTCCCTTATAAATCCCAGGTCATGAAGATGAAGCAGCAACCCGATTCCTTTCATTAAATGTCTGCAGTGTCCTCTGCTTTTTCTAATTAGGTTCAAAGTGGTCAGTGGCTTGAAAGGCTCCGGGCAGGAATCAAATCTGTTTGAACAATGCATTCCTAAAGGCCACGCATATTAGATGTTTGGATTTAATTAGAAGACAGGTATCAAAAGTCAGATACTCTCTGGATGCACTGGGGTCCTCATCGCAAGGTCTTTATTCCTAGGCAGGCAATTTGACCAAATATATCCCCTCCCTCTGGCTCTCCCCACGCCCCCACATACAATAGACATTAGGTATTCAGAGCCTGGGGCTATTACTCACCACTGGGTTTCCAGGGCTGCAGTTTTCTGTGTTAGCGCTGCCACAGCATGAAGGTGAGAACAAGAAGCTCTGAAATTGAAGGGGAAAAGATAAAAGGAAAGGCGTGCAGAAGAAAAGAGAGGCCCTTTAACTGCTCTGTCAACCCACTTTTCTTCTCTCCAGCAGCAGGCGTGTTCTGAAGATGGATGGACGTAGGCACAGCTCGTACCGGAGACCAGCTGTGATCTCCATCTGGGTACCATTTGGTAGCAGATAGATTTTTCAGGCCAAAGTCTCCTCCAATTGTTGTGGTTAGAGAGGGAGAGTGAGAGGCCCACTGTGTTTTCTTCCACTTCCAAACCACTGCCTCTCCCTACGTTGGCTTCTTATCAAAGGGAGGGGAATTATTTGATTGTGGGGTAAAGGGGGTGAGGGAGTTAGCTGATGAGAGCTGGTGGAGCTCAAACACACAACATCTCATGGAACACATTAAATATTAGATCTACCCAACACATACTTCTCATATTGTCTGTCATTACCCTCCTTCCAAACCTGGGGGCCATCCTAAAGATGGGCTCTTTTGAGGAGTGACGTCAATGTTTGTGTGTGTGTGCACAACACTAAAGCCAACTGGTTGAAATAAGGAAAATTCAATACATTGACTATAGCTCTTCTTTGGTTGTGCTGAGAAGCCAGTTTGAATCTTTTCTCTTCACGTCTGTCACAGTTGCCAGGACAGCCACCTCAGCCGGCATTTTCCATTTTTCCATACAAAACATTTTGTAAAAATATTGCATACCTGAAAAGGTTTTGTTAAGTACATTATTTGCTAGAAACGCTTTAAAACCCAATTTGCTAGTATTTAAATTTTTTTTTAAACGTTTATTTATTTATTTGAGAGACACAAAGTGTGAATGGGGGAGGGACAGAGAGCAAGGGAGACAGAATCCAAAGCAGGCTCCAGGCTCTGAGTTGTTGGCACAGAACCCCATGTGGGGCTCGAACTCATGAATGTGAGATCATGACCTGAGCCGAAGTCAAATGCTCGACTGACTGAGCCACCCAGGTGACCCACACTCCCTGCATTTGCTAATATTTTAGAAATTGAATGTCGGTGCTTTTTTCTTTCATCCCAACCTAGTTTTATCAGTGTGGCACGGGCATTGATTGAATTATTGTTTTGGAGTGAATTCACTCTATACTTTGCTATTCCCAATCCACAGTCAGGGGTATCTACAAAAGTTGGGCTGGAGGCTACTTTAATGCTCTTAGAAACTGGTTTTGGGGCTGAGAGTTGGTGGTTTTTCTTGACAGGAAATTCTTTTCTAAGAGGCAGCCACCATGGCCTGCTCATGGGCCCCCACTCTTTATATTTTTTGGATCTGGGGCCCGAGGTGTTTCACAAGCATTCACAAGAATTAGCAAATCTGATCCAGGGAGAGATTGCGATATCTTTTCTGGCAAAGCGAGCTCCTTTCTTCTTGCCAACATGGACATTTTCCAGAGTTGGTGCAGCCTCTTCAACGTTCCTAATGGACTCAAGGTCAGTGTTCCCATCCCTGAGGAGAAGCCGAAGCTGAGGGACATGATCAAAGTTGATTTTATTTTGCCCCTTTGTTTATTACCCTTTTGCCTTCAAAAACCCAGAATAATTGAAGAATATGTTGATAAATATGATGAAATTGTACCTGATCCTTGCCCTGAGTTTTAGGAAGAAGAATTCCTTGGGGGAGG
>NW_027527436.1:5577411-5627495 GCF_008692635.1 Crocuta crocuta | reverse complement strand
GGGGGGGGGGGGGGGGGGGGGAGGTGTTGATGGAATGAAGTGTGTGAGGGCGTAGCAGAGGCATAAATAGACCATCTGGGGCAGTGCTGCTCAACAGAAATAGAAACGTTAAAATCCGGTGTATTTCGCACTTACAGTCCATCTTGGCCTGAACTAGCTATTTTTCAATTGCTTAACAGTCATGGGAGGCTAATGACTAATGTATGGGATGGTGCAGATCTGAAGAAAACAAAGAGGAAGCCAGTTTTAATTGAACATTTTCTATATGCAAGGCACTGGGGTAGCAGTTAATATATATTATGGCCTGACTTTACAACCGCCCTTTGAGGTGATTATGTTTTAAATTTTACAGAAGAGTGAGGTAGCTAGATAATTTATCGTCCAAACTGGAGCCTTTTTGCAGTAATAGGGTGGCTTTTATTAACTACCAAGGGCAATAGGTATAACCTAGAACTATCCCAGGCAAACTGGCATGAATAGTCAGCCTAGATGGGGAAACAGCGTAGAATAAGTTAACTAATTTGCCTAGCATCACAAAGCTAGTAAATGGAAGCATAATCTAAAGTTTAAAGCCAGATCTGTTTGTCTCAAAAGCCAAAAGGGAGCCTTGGACTGTGCTCCCTTCTAAAAGGAAGGTATTCTTCTAGAATCCTTCCTTGATAGTTTAGTTAACCATTCTAAGTTGAAGGCATTGGTTTCAAACTCTTTTGACAGCATAGCTCTATATCAAGCAAAAAGGACGCAGGCCTTCTCTGTTCTTAGAAAGACCCTTCCCAGGAAGCAGAACATATACAGAGGCTGACTACGTTCATGCCATTTTCAGCAGAGGTGAGAAGCCCGTTTAGCTACGCTTATTTGGTGGCAGGCTAGGGGTAGGGTGCAGGTCTCCAGCAGTTTTCTCTGGAATGCTCTGGCATATGAAGTCGCCATCCCTGTTGGGAAAGCATTATCACTGGAATCTGTTCACAGACATGTAAGAGGGCCAGGAATGAAAACACTGAGTTCTACTTTCTCCAGGTCTCTTCAGATTTCCAGCAAAATGGAACTTTCTCTTCAATGGAAATGAGTGGATTCTCTGACCTTCAATCAGTGCTTTTCTATTTGCTTGTCTGTTCCTGAAATGACCTCTTTCTCAGAAATGTATAGACATTGTTCCCTTTAAGTAATAGCTAGAAGTAATGATGGCTGTGGAAAATCAGTACACAGCAGGAGAGAGGTCTGGGAATATTGCTAATAATGATGGCTAGCATTACTATGCGTCAGACACGACTTAAATTGGTTGATCTTTATCAACTCGCTTAATCCTGACAATAAAACTGAGATACATATTATAATTATACCCTTTTTACAGATAAAGAAACTAGCTCAGAGAGTTTGGGTAACTTTTCTAAACTCAAACGGCTAGTTAGTGCTAGAGCTTGGTCCTGGACCTAAGTCTAGTTGATTACAAGGCACTGATCTCCCACGAAGTGAAAACCAAGCCTACCTGCATTACCAAGGGCATTACTTGGAATTGATCTGTATTGTACATTTGACTTACTGTCCTATTAAATCTCTCTTGTCCTAAGATTCCTTAGAAATATATTATTAGCAAATTGAATGAGACAGGTGACTTTTTGGTGTGTATTTCCTATAATGACAAAAGTTCCCTGGTGGATGTTTGTGGAAATATTTTGGATATTGATAAACACCTTTCTGTCTTGCAGGTTAATCTAATACAGGATAAAAGATCAGCTCCCTTTTGGGGCGCCTGGGTGGCTTAGTCGGTTAAGCGTCCGACTTTCGCTTAGGTCATGATCTCGCGGTTCGTGGGCTTGAGCCCCGCGTCGGGCTCTGTGCTGACTGCCAGCTCAGAGCCTGGAGCCTATTTCAGAGTCTGTATCTCCCTCCCTCTCTCTCTGACCATCCCCTGCTCATGCTGTCTCTCTCTCTCTCTTTCCTAGAAATAAATAAAAAATATTAAAAAAAAAAAAAAGATCAGCGCCCTTTCTTTCTCTGTCCACTTCTCAGTTATGGCCATACTTGAAAATGTTGGAGGTTAAGAAGCAGTGTCATTTTTTTCTCATCTACATTCTATGGTAATTTGCTTTTGAGAGAGAGAGAGAGAGAATAAACACGAGAGGGGAGTGGGCAGAGAGAGCAAGCACGAGAGGGGGTGGGCAGAGAGACACAGAATCTGAAACTGGCTCCAGGCTGTGAGCTGTCAGCACAGAGGCCGACACAGGGCCTGAACCTACCAACTATGAGACTGTGATCTTAGCTGAAGTCAGGTGCTTAACCTACTGAGCCACCCAGGCGCCCCTCATCTCAATTCTTCTAGATCATCCACCTAAGCTATCTGAATACAGATGTTTACCATGAAACTTAATAAGGTGTTACCAAGTGGAATGTAAAAAAATGTGGCCCAGCATTTGTTTTTCCCTCCTGAACTTGCTCTCCTGACCCAAGGGAAAGCTCAGGTGAAGCTGAGCACCAGAGTGACCTCTCTTTTCCCGTTCTGGAATTGTACCTGCTTGGATCCTCTGAAGTGCAAAAGAGAAATTTGAGCACACATTTTATAAACTGGGGTTATTGTTTATATTGGACATATTTCAGAACTGCCTGTGACTTTAATATGAGTGGTTGGGTATCAAGTTTTACCTCCTAACTGGCATTGAAAAAAAATCACTCTTTTCCCGAAGGCTGAAACAGCCAAGATGTTATCTGTTTCATGTGTTAATTGCTGACAATGAGCATAAGACACACAATGGCAGAGACCCTGACCAAACTCACAGATTGTCCCCAGATAGAAAAGGGCCGGTCTTCATTAGACTATAAAAGTAGATTGGATCCATTGACAAGCAGCAGCTAGCAGGGCGTGTCCAAGTCATGTCTCTGAATAGCACAAGGTGGATCTGCAAAATGTTATTGCCAAGTACCGCCCCCCCCCCAAAAGAAATGAAATAATTCTTCCGCATGTTCCGTCTTTGTAGCTATCTGAGGGCTGGGGGGGAAAACGCATTTATAGACCTGGAAAAATAGGGGCGGATTATCCTCTTCATAAAACTCAGTTCTAAACCTGAAACTATATTTCTTCCAGACTAATATTGTACTTTATCTTTGATTGTTATGAATTATTATTTCTTGTTTCTTTCTTTTTTAGGTCTTGGTTGAGAAAGCAGTTTGTCAGGATGCTCCGTTGGAGCTTAAATGAACTTATTTATTGAAAATTACTCAGTAAAAATTCAAAAGTGCTTCTCATGGCATTCATCTGAGCCCCGCAAGATCACTGCATGTAACTGTCTGTGTAAAATTATGGGCACGGTCAAGTAACCACCTCTGGCTGCAGACTCAACTTTCCACATCTTTTAGTGCCAAATACGTATGCTTACTTTGATTTTTGCCTGAATCACATTTTTCTCCCTTTTTCTTTTTGGGTGATCCCAATTTGTGAGATGCTTGGGAAACTTTGGTTGTGTGTGGGGGTGGTGTCTGAAAAAAGTCCATGGATGGTGGTGAGGGTCAGGAAGGAAGGTGGCCAGGTCTTTAAGCCTGATCTCACCGTGGAATGTCTAGAGCAAACATCTTTGAATGCTTGGTGTGAATATGAATATATGGGTGTGTTACGTTGATAAAGGAGAATCATTTCAGCAATAAGAAATTACTTTTAGAGTCAGCTAGGGACCTGATGGGCTCTTACAAANAAGTTTTTCTCGTAGCTTCTCATGCCATACCTTTCTGAGGCATTGTAGGCTAAATTGGAACTCTGAATCGGGAAGCTTGTTGATTGCTTTTATTAGCAGTAGTAACAATACTAATATGTAAAATACTAACAATGATAAAACAATCACTCACATTTAGGACTTTATGCTTTACAAAGCCAATTTCTTATCCATTATCTCATTTGTCACGAGAGTTGGGTCACAATACTGCTGCTTCAGAGAGAACTTTCAATACACTTCTAGATCAAAATGGAGAGGTCTCCCCCAGCCTCTGGGAGTGCTGGTGGGTCTCCTGCTCTCTCCAGCTGGAGAGTGAATCTCCAAGGGTATTAAGCTGGCCACCCGGGAGAACACAGAAGGAAGAGGAAGGAATCAAAGGGAGAGCGGCAGATTTGATGCCATAATGTGAAGGAGCTTTGTTTCCCCCCCATATATTTTTAACTGAACCTTGGGACTTGGGAAGGTGGTTGGAAGATTGCACGCTCTTTGAATGCTGTATTGTAGTTGAAATATAAAGCTGCTCCATAAAAAGTTTGTATTGTGAAATGTCAAGCTTTTGGCATGTATCATATTTGTCAAATGAGGTTATGTAAGCTGAGCTTTCCAGCATGGCCTCCCCTTGTCTAGCACTGGAAGGAAAGTTTCATAGACGAAAGCCGAAGCCATCTGAAGCCAGCTTGTACTCAGTTTCCAAAGTCATGAAAAACTACCCAAAAAAGAAACATTTGTAAAGGAGAAATTACCTAATGCTAGAAAACACACTAGGACATATGGCAACTTCTTTTGTTTTCGGACTATCGGGATGAGAGAGAGAGAATGATCATAATTTGCAGGAAATTAAGGTAGAGAACGGTCAAACCATTTATATGTCTTACAGATGGAGCATCAGTTGATTAATTACCTTCTTCTTTCTAACTCTCACCCTGCCCCCAAGTCATTCAATCGTTTGCTGAATAAATAAACAATAAATAAATCCCCTAGTCAAAGCTTTAGTGGTAAGTTAGAGAATGAAATAATTGATGTAGAATCCCAACCTGAAAATAAAATCAGGTAGTGATTTCGGAGGCAAGCACATGCTTGCTGGCTTGAGTTGAGTGTGACGAAAATAGGGTTGTAGTAAAGTGAGAAAAATCACAAACAGACTTCTGTAAGAGATCACAGCCTATGTTTCCTCACTTGCTAGGCAACAAATAAACTCCTAGTTATTCTTGGTTGCACGATTCCCGCAGTTGCGTGCAGTAGGGATGCTCTCCCTGTGTTTTCCGCTGGGTCAATTCCACCTCCCTCCAATGGCCAAAATGATCTGGGGACCACGTAAAAGGATGAACTGCAATGGAGACAGCTCTTTAATTACAGTCACTACTACTGTTGTTCACCATCTCCTCAAACCTCTCTTATCTTGGGTCGACCTTCTCCGTCTTACTCTAGCTACTCTTCTGTATTCATCCTCACTCTTGGGCTTTCACTGATAGCTACAGAGCTCATCTCAGCTCTCATTCCCGTAACACTCCACCTGGTTGCCCTTCTCTGTGCTCTTACCAAGCTGAGGACAGCCCCTCTAATGGGAATTTGAACGCTGCTATTCCAAATCCAAAGTTTCTGTTACTACATCTCCCCTCCTTTTACTCTTATGGAGAAGAAAGGAAAAAAAAAAAAAAAGAAAAAAGAAAAGAAAAGAAAGCAACTGTCCATTTCTAGGGGGTAGGCAAAGAAGAAAGTTATAATAAAAACACAAAAACACCTCCTTTCTGGTCACAGTTATTCAGTCTCTTTGTGTATTGCTTGAATAATAATAAATAAACAGTAGGTGATTAGCCATGATGATAGGACCATATTGTGTTTTGAGGGCATTTAGTAAAGAATGAATTTGGGCCCAATCTAACAGACAGAGGAGATAACATATTGGGTCAAAAAATAGGCATGGGGACAGATAAATACGAAAACCACAACAATGAGAAGTGCTGAGAAAGGTGGATTCAGGTTAGTGCTGGTGGGCTAGGGTGAGATCGATCATAAAGAAGCAGTGCTCCCTAGCAGATGACCTACTTGAGATACATTTTAAAAGGACTGGTGTGATTTGGCAAATATAAGGTCTCGTGCATGATCTAAAAATCGATTCCACATTCTCAATGCTTTTTATGGGGTGTTCGCACTAAAAGTGGTATGGTGTATTTATTTTCAAGCAAAATTCAATTTGAAAGCAGGAATAATTGAAAACATCATCTTGAATGACGTGGTTCTAAAGCTGAATTTAAAAAAGTGTTGACAACCCTTGTGAGTTCTGGCCACTTGTACCTCCTTTACTGCAATAGTAACTTCTGGAGACTAAAATTTCTTTTGTTACACGAGATGCCTTATGATTCCTTTTTAAAGGGCACTTATGTGCTGAACTAAGCATGGTTACCTTAAATTCCTAAGCTGAGAAGCCAACCAGTCAACAAATGCCAGATTCTGCCTTCTAAATTAAAATTTTTTTTAATGTTCTATTTACTTCCGAGACAGAGAGAGAGAGACACAGACAGAGAGAGAGACAGAGAGACAGCACAAGCAGGGGAGGGTCAGAGAGAGAGGGAGATACAGAATCCGAAACAGGCTCCAGGCTCTGAGCTGGCAGTCAGCACAGAGCCCGACGTGGGGCTCGAACCCACAAACTGTGAGATCATGACCTGAGCCGAAGTCAGACGCTTAACTAACTGAGCCACCCAGGTGCTCCAGATTCTGCCTTCTAAATGCTTGATGGGACACACCCATCAAGAAATTGTCCCATGATATACTTATTGAACGTCTATACGCATAGCCATTTAAGGCATTAGAGGACACATAATCACTACTGCCTTGTTCTAGTCACAGAAAGGACTTCTGTTGTCTAAACCCCTCTTTTATTAGTGAGAAAATAGTCCTGGGGAATTTTTGGCCTCAGTGGATGTAGGACATAAATTAAGTGGCTACCTGTATTAATAATTTCTGTCTCCAAATTTCTGACAAGCTTTGGGAAATTCTTGAAGCCCTTACCTAAGTTTTCTGCCTTCTAGAAGGATGAGAGCTGGTATAGTTGTGAATCTTGCCATTATCCAGTTTCTCATGCTACAAACCTTGGATTCAGCCATGCCATCTTTTTCAGCTAGATTCACGCTGGCACATTGGGTCCTCCATGTACTTTCTTTCTGGCTCTTAAATTCTTCCCTCTGCTAATCTGCACTGATACTGTCTTTATCTTTTCTTACCTAGATTTCTCAAATTACCTTCAAGGTGGATTCTTTCTTCTTTCTGATCCATTACCTACACCGCTACCCAAGTTTGAAATGCCAGTCTGTTTAAAAATCACCAAACTCCTTATCATCTTTAGAATAAATATCAAACTCTTGAACAAAACATATATGATCTTTAATGGTCTGGTCTTTCTCTAACTCTAAACTCTATAATTTTGTCATGTACCTTCATGTTCTCTTAACTTTTTTTTTTTTTTTTTTTGAGAGACAGAGCATGAGTGGGGAGGAGCAGAGAGAGAGGGAGACACAGAATCCAAAGAAGGCTCCAGGCTCTGAGCTGACAGCAGAGAGCCTGATGTGGTTCGAACTCATGCACAGTGAGATCATAACCTGAGCCGAGTTGGACATTTAACGGATGGAGCCACCTAGGAGTCCCCCATGTTTCCTTCTATAAAGCCAAATGCCACTAATGTACTTGTCCCCAAAACGATCCTGCTTTAAAGCCTCTTTATCTTGATCTTCAATCCAACTGTTTCCCATAAAATGCCTCTTCCCCACTATCCTGCCAAACTCACTTACCTGTTTAATTACCCCTAATTGTCCTTTACTAATCAACCCAGGCCTGCCTTTCTCTGGGATACTTTCGTGGACATCCCCATGACAGGCAGCTCCTCCTCTATGGGCTCATCGGTGCTCAGTCTACCACCCAATATAACATTTTCACCCTCTTTGTAATTGTTCATCTCTTATTTGTGTCTTGCTATGTGCTTTAACCGCCTTCAAGAAAAGAAGCTGAGCCTTGTTTGCCTCCTTACCCACAGTGCCTACCTCGTACTTGGCACAGTGAGATAAACATATACAACGTGGTGAAGTAGATCGTTTGCAGGTTGAGCTTGGGCAGTTTCCACCGAAGAGGGAATTTCCTCACGTTTACACCTTCTGCTGGATCAACCCAAACCTCCTCTGGCGTTTGCTTTGGAGCTAAGTCACAGGGGACTCTCCTTTCACGGCCTGTCATGGAAGGCTGGAGTCAGAGATTATGGTTCTGCCGTTAGCCCATCATGACCTTTGAATTTTCATAGGCCTTGCAGATTTTTACTGAATATTACCAATTACTTGATTAGTACTTTATGATGTCCAAAACAACATCTCTCACAAATAACATCTCTTTGTTAATCTTTGCTTTAAACATGAGAACAATTGAACAGATATGTTAATAATTCACAGTTTTAGAAATGACAAAGTGGGGGCCCAGAAGAGTCCTTCAACCTGCTTGAGGTCACAGAGTTGATAAATGAGACCATAATACCACTGCCCTGGGACTATGTATTAGTTTTCTGTTGCTTTGTGACATATTGTCATAAACGTAACAGTTTAAAATGACATGCTTATTGTCTCTCGGTGTCCAAGGTCAGGAGTCCATGTAGGTTTAGCTAAGTCCTCTGCTCACGGTCTCACAAGGCTGAAATCGAGGTGTTGATTGGGATGTGCTCTCTCTGGACCTCGGAATCCTTTTCCAAGCTCATTCATGCTGTCAGCAGCATTTATTCCCTTGTGGCTATAGGAAATGATGTCTTGTCTTGCTCAGTGTTGGCTGGGCATTGATAGAGTCTGGAAGCCTCTCTCAGGTCGTAGCCACATGGTCTTGTCTCCACAGGGCAATGCACTTCTTCAACATACTTGTTTGTCTTCAATGTACTTCTTCTAGCAGGCGAGTGTCTCTCTAAGCTCACAATGGGAACTTAGAGAATGTCATCTGAGGAAGGGCATGATTAACCCATCAATGTCACATGTCCTGCCCATTGTCAAGGGAGAGGAATTATATGAGATGTATACACTGGGGGACAGGAACCTTGGTGACCCTTAGAACTCTGCCTGCCACATGCCCCATTTCATCAATACATTCAAATGCTGAGACTCCCAGGAACTGCCAATATCCTGGTTGGAGGACAGGCCACTAAAAGGTTACCATTTGCTGTGTGGTTTCCATGGGATCATGCCCAAATCATGCTTTGGTGTGCAGTGGGCAGTTCTTTTTTTGTTTTTGGTGAAGTGGAATTCATGACCTGTGAAGTCAAGGTAGCCAGAGACCATTTTAACTCTTCTGTGTCTAGGGACACCGCAACTGGATGTCCCAGATAATTCCTAAAAATGAATGTCCAGAAACATTCCGGCTTTGGTAGCTTATCTTTTCCACTCACTCCGTGCAGATGTTAGTTGAGCAAACACAGGTGGTCACTGTAAGGACTGTCCCTGGATCAAAGACCTCTGCTGGAGGGTTAGTGAGCTGCGTTGATCCCAAATTGGATCTTGTCATCAAATGAGGCCGAGTTGAGTCCTGAGTCCTGTCCAAGCCTAAGCTTTCCAGTTCATTGATCTTGTGTTCTGGCTGGGTGCTAGCTGGCCATTGACCCATTTGCCTCTGGGCAATTTGTGCCTTTGCTTTTTGGGGGTGAAATATGTCTATTGCTTGCTTTTCGGAAGTCACTTTTTAAGAGTCTCTCTCAGTGTATGTCACTGTTTTTGTTCTGCCAGTGAAGGGACAGAGCAGTAACATGGGATCTCTGGGGGGCACTCACCTCGGTCAGGGACCCATAACCCATGAACGTAGAACAGAGTGAGAGCTGCTTCTCTTCTTGGAGTTCAGCTAGCATGGCTCTGCTTACAAAAAGCCAGAGTGGCTGTTGTTTAATATCTTTCATTAGGAAACTCACCAAATGTTTGGCCCTAAATTCTCTCCTCCCTCGAGCCAGTTGGAAAATACCACGGAGTTGCAAGGCAACCCTAACCCACTAAATTAGTCACACGCACAGATCTTTATACCAAGCCTCTCTTGACCCAGTTCTTTCTATTTGCCCCTTTTATTCTACCTTCATCAGGTTTTATTTACTTTCTCAGAAAAATGGAGCCTTTTGAGTACTTGCTTTCGTTGTGACTTCCTTCTATACATATACACCATGCCAAGATGCCAAAATGCCGCAGGCATGAGCATTCACTCTCTGCCCTGCTCTGTGTCCAGCACTGCATGCTGGGCCGAATGGTGCAGACCACACATCAGGGCTCTGTAAACCCAGGATTGGGATACTGCTGACCTAGTGTGGATTATCTACCGAGGTAATATCTGTTAAGAAATGGCTTCCTGAGAAAAGCCATACTGACTGCAAGTAAAGAAAACAGCTGGCATTTATTAATTGCTAACCGTGCTTGGAGATCTGTCCAGTGGTTTTCATGCCTTCCTTCATTCAAACTTCATATCTTCTACAAAGCAGGAACTATTAGTTCCTCAATTTTATGTTAAAAGTCGCTATGTCTATTACCAAAGGGGATACACTTTTCAAGTATGCTCGTGCATCTGAAAAGTTAAATAAATTTTGGGTGTGATATTTATAAAATGTTCTTTGTGCTCATTATAGAAGGTCTTTGAAGGATTTGCTAGTTAGAGTGCACACTGTGAGCTGCAGAATCACCCCATAGTTGGTTGGAACACCCTCTAATGAGTCCATTTTTAACCCCTCTGTCCATTAGCTTCTGCGATTCTTTCCAAACTCATGTCACATTCTGTTCTCAACCTACCATCAGAAGGTTTCTGTAGCCACGGGTGTGGAGAGCTATGGAAGATTCACAGTGTCTGGTCCAGCCTTCTCCCAAGAATTCCTGATAGGAGCATCTGCATAGATGGTCTTCTGAACTCCACTGAAATAACAGAGTGTGCTAGTTAGTCTATTTCATCAGAAACTCCTTCGTCTTTAGCCAAAGGTTACCCTTCCATATAGCAGTCATGATATTTTTCTAATTCTTGGCCAGAATCTTTGCTCTTCTATCATTAAATATTTCACCGAGGGATACCATTCCACCTGACCCCTGCTATGGGCCTGTCCAGTTCCAATTGCCTAAATCCATCCTTACCACTCAGAAAACAGCTCAAAACTCAAATTCAGCAATGCATATGTGAGGGAGAGCACATCACATCACATAAGGCCCCTTAAAGTTTTTTCAAAATGATTTTTTTTTTACTATTTCATTTGGCCTTTTATAATAAATTAGTGGGGTTAGTCATTAAGCCAAGGATGGAAACAAAGGGTGGAGTGTGGCGATGAAGGCCTCGGAGGGTGGGGGTGTGGGAGGGGAGTATTAGTGCCCAGGAGGTGAAGTGTTTGAACCAAGGGGTTTATGTATCTGTCATGTGTCATGGAAGAAGCCTCCTGACTCCAGAAGTGTTAACAAAAACAAATGGCTATTTCCCAGTTGAGGTGACAGCAGCAGGATTGCCTGGACAAATGAATCCACTGGGAAATGCCGCCAGCCCCCCAGCTCCTCTCCTTCACAGGGTGGGGTTGCACAGCTGGGTTTGTCTTGTGCAATGATTTGGTGGATTCAGGGAGAAGAAAACTGGTAAATTCCATCAGGAGTTTCCCAAAGGTCACATTTAAGGCATATGTAATGGCTAGGGGTGCCAGACAGTCATTTACATTGCATTTGTGTTCATTGTGTAAGCCCTGGGCTGTCAACATACATTCCTTGTTATTTTTTGCCAACTCATCCTAATGGATGGAGAACTCATTGCACAAGCATACAGCAGAAGTGCAAGTGTGTGTGTGTGTGTGTGTGTGTGTGTGTGTGTGTGTGGTGTGTGTGTTGGGGGGATGGAATGGAGGGTGAACAGGAAGGGTGTACACACAATGATGGGTAATTAGTAGGACCCAACAAAAATCAGGAGGGAAGCTGAGTGGAAGTGAGAAAGGGAGAGGAAACAGATCTGGAAGTTAGATCCATTTCTTCTGCTCACCAGCTGAGAGATCCTTGAAAGTTCCCTTACCTCTCTGAGTTATAATTTCTTCATCTGTAGAACATGAGGGTTGAACTCACAAGTCTCCCAGGTTCTGCCAGCTCTAACACATTAGAGATAATAAGTCTTACTCTGAATGAGCCACAAGGTATAGAAAGTTAAGGTACTTCATACAACTCATCCCTCCCCGCAGTGTAGAGCATGGATTAATAGAGCCTGAATCTGGGGAACTGTTAACTCCTTAACGTTGGCAGAACCTTCTCATTTCTCACTTCCCTTCATTTTCTTTGTTATTCATTCTTCCTCTTCATTTCTTCTTGTTACTTTAAAGCTTCTTTTGCATGTCTTGCTTTCTCTATCTTGATTGTCTGAGACCATGGTGTCAACAGAGATGCTTGACATTCTTTACACGATCAAGGTTATTGTGATAAAATTCATTAGGAAATTCATAAATCTCTCCACTTTGCCTTGACTGAGGTTACTATGTCTCATTTCTAACCGGAGGTGCTTTCTCTTTTTGTAGGTATTTATAGAGGTATACATCAATGAGAGGCCATTCTATTTTACCTCTTTGAATGTGAAATGATATTAGAATGAAAAAAATAAAGCATATCCAAGAGTAGCTGGGCTTCCAAGAGTGAAATCATCATCCCACCAAACAAAGCCAGTTGGGTGTGTTTGTGTTCATAGTCCTTGTGCCTATTAGTTTCCTCAGTTCATGTGTGGGTGAAAGCTACACAGGCTTTTTATTACAGTTATTTATATATATTTTAAAATCCATCAAAATTTCACTGAACTAATAAACCCAAGGCAGACAAACTGTAGAATTTGTGAGGTAATGAATAGCCCTCCTTGAAAACTGCGGCCTGTTTTGCAGGCAGCCCACAGTGGTCAAAAGTTTTCTAGCTCTCAGGTGTGAGAATAGTGCTCCTGATGGACCAAACCTTGCTTTGAGGAAGAACAGACCAGCTCATTGGATGATTAATGTTCAGTCCTAGGAAGGAGAGAATTCCAGCCGAAATGCATCATTTCATTACTTGACGGACTGAAATTTTTAAAACAGAAAGATCCTTTTTCTGATCATTCAATTGCCTTGCATATACCAGGGTATGAGGCTCCAGACACTCTTAGGAGTCAAATAAACAAACTAGAGACCCCAGAGTGTTAGTAATTCTACTTATTAGACAAAGAATATGTGGCTCTTACCCATCTTTTAAGGACTAATATATTAGTATGAAAGTCTTTAAGTGTAGTAAGAAGGAGACCCTTATAACATTTCGTAGGCATTTGGTGTCGATAAGTTGAGGTGCTGTTGAGCGTTAGCACTGCAGACCTCTGAAGGCATATACAAGGAAGTCCAATAGCTATTCTGAAGACATTGGAAATTTTCCCAGAGCAAGGAAGACCAGAGTAAAATAATGATTGCCCATGTAAGATACTTTATTATAGTGGGCTCTGGATACATTAAAAAAAACAAAAACAAAAACAAAACAAAAACAAACCCCCCCCCCCCAAAAAAAAGGAAAATGGAAGGTAGGAAGGAAGGAAGGCAAAAAGGAAGGAAGGTTTTCAATAATTAGGAAGGAGGTAACTCCCAGACCATTTTATTCCTTTCTATTTTCCTGAAAACAAAGTAATGCTTTCTCTTATTTTTTTTCCATTTTATTTATTTATTTAGGAATAGAATTTAGTGATTTATCACTTATATATAGCACCCAGTGCTCGTCTTGACAAGTGCCCTCCTGAATGCCCATCACCCATTTAACCCAACCTCCACCCAACGTCCCTTCAGGAAACTTCAGTTCGTTCTCTGTATTTAAGAGTCTCTTATGGTTTGCCTCCCACTCTGTTTTTATTTTAGGTTTGCTTCCCTTCCCTTATGTTTATGTTTTGTTTCCTAAACTCCACATATGAGTGAAATCATATCATTTTTGTCTTTCTCTGACTGACTTATTTTGCTTAGGATAATATACTCTAGTCCATCCATGTTGTTGCAAGTGGCAAGATTTCATTCTCTTTGATTGCCGAGTAATATTCCATTGTATCTATATACCACATCTTTATCCATTCATCAGTTAATGGACATTTGGGCTCCTTCTATAATTTGACTATTGTTGATAGCCCTATTATAAACATGGGGTGCATGTACCCCTTTGAATCAGAATTTTTGTGTCCTTTGGACAAATACCTAGTGGTACAATTGCTGGGTTGTAGGGTAGCTCTATATTTGATTTATTGGGGACACTCCAAACTGTTTTCCAGAGTGGCTGCACCAGTTTGCATTCCCACCAGCAGTGCAAAAGGGTTTTCCTTTCTCCACATCCTCTCCAACATCTGTTGTTTCTTGAGTTGTTAATTGAAAAATGCCTATGTCCCTTGACCACCCCCTACTCCCCACCATTCTCCAGTAGCACACCTCCCATGGAAATGATAAACAAACATTCGGGTTAAAGTAGCTTTCTCTTTTCCAAGAGGCACAGAACCTTCTGGGAAGCAGCATGAGGCTCCTCTGAAGCCCATCTCTGCCTAAGACCTCATCTGCCAACAACTTGAAACTCAGCAATCTAAATACAGAACACACACCAGGAAAAAATTTTTTTTTGAGAATAACAAATATTTGGAACAGAATTCCAGGCCCAACCATAAGCAGCACAGAAGCAATTAGATGCTGCCCAAGAAAAAAAGAGCGTGTTGGAAAGGAATGGCCTCCATGGAGCCCACTGACCTTCTACTGTTCCCTGTGTTTCTTACATTCATATGAATAATGAGTGAATTTGAGACCACTATCCACCAGGGCATAGATCTTTCTGCTTTTTATGTTCTTCATTTCCAACTTCCATATGGTAGAGTAATTCACTAATCATTTAGCCCTGGTATATTAACTGGCCATTCTGGGTGGGAAGGGAATGTTAGGCCTATAAAACAGCAAATAAAAGAGTCTTGCACTGTGCTTAAGCACAACATACTCTTCCTGGACTGACATACGCAAATGAGATGGTCTTGGTGCGGTCTACTTTAAAAGCAAAGCTGACCTAATCACTGAAGCTGAGTGCCTAGTTTGGGATGTTAGCTATGCTCCAAAACTTCTTACCCAGCAAAGAGGAGAACTGCTTAAATATTCCTTCTAAGAAAGCTGGGTGGAACCCACAGGCTTGTGTGATTTCACAGCCCCAGAGCAAAGAGGTCAGTTTCTCAGGATGCCAATGCCTCAGCAGAAACCAACTCTTCAGCCATGACAGAATCAGATAAGATAGAAATAATCAGCCCCACTTCTCACTGTCACCAAACTACTCAACTTCATGGGCATAAATGATCATCCCTATCATCGAAAAACCTCTTCCAGTAAATTAGATTTACTGATATTTTTGGTCCTGTTAATGTTTCGGAATGGCAGGACACTGATCTTTTGTGTTGCTCCTCAGAAAATGAATAATAGTGAACATGATATATTGGCACACTGGTCACTTATGCCATGAAATGGTTTTGCCTTGGTGGTTTTCATGTCATCTTACAAACAGAGTAAAGCCATTAGAGGCAGATATAATTTCCATTGTTCGGAAAGTTGGTTTTGCCACTGTATTATCCAAATGCATTTAATTATTAAGATTTTGGAGCTTTTTTTTTTTTTTTTCTTGGCTCATTACACTGGCTGAGGTT
Organism: Crocuta crocuta; assembly: GCF_008692635.1. Classification (NCBI taxonomy): domain Eukaryota; kingdom Metazoa; phylum Chordata; class Mammalia; order Carnivora; family Hyaenidae; genus Crocuta; species Crocuta crocuta. Next base: position 5,612,142 of record NW_027527436.1, on the reverse strand, counting down.
TGAGGCAGAACAATCTAGCTAGAGTCAAATTCCATCCTCTTGAAACTTAGTGTCTCTGTATTTTTATGCTCTTTTATGAAGGGATTAACCTCTCCTGGGTTGGAATTTGCCTGCTTTGTATAAACTAACCCTTCCAGAGGGTTTTCATAATTTACTGAATGCTGTCCCTGGAAACATAGACAGCTATGTGCTGACAATCCATGCTGGCTACTTATGTTTTAAAAGAACAGAGATCAGAATGGTTGAATGACTTGTCCAAAGTCATAGAATAAATCTACCTTTGAGATGATAACAGAAACCAGCTTTTTCATGTTTTCACTTTTGTCAAATGCTGAACTGATTGGATTTAGCAGGAAGAAGTGGGACCAGATAGAGTGGATTGCAAAGAGATGCCAGCAGGGCCAAAGGCTGTGCTTTGTATCTGGAAAGTAGTTACACAGCTAAGTAGCAGAATCCCCGAGGCTTTGCACAACTGGACAACCAAGCATTGCCCTGAGGGCACCAGAGATCTAAAGTCTGAGGGCAGAGCTATGTTGGGAACGTGAACTCATCGAATTCACCGGAGCTGGGGATCAGTCACAGTCTGACTCAAGTTTCACTCACTGCTGTTCTTGCTGAGGTGGCTCATTGTATTCACTCAGCCAGTCTTGTGGCAGCCTGGACCCAGGACACTTTGCAAAGATCACAAAAGTCTCTGACCAAACCCCACTGAGATTGACTTCCTATGTGTTTCTGAATGAAGACAGATTTGGCTCACCAAGGTCACTAGAAGGCAGCCATGCAGGAAAAGGCTGCCCAAACCTGACGATTTGGGTTGCAACTGGATTGAGGAGGTGTTTTTCTAGCACTGTCTGGACAGACCAAATACAGAGGTGCCGTTCTCTTGTTCTCTACAAGTCCCCTGACGCTAGAGCCATGGCTTTGTTGGAAGCTCCTTTCCTCTGGCAAAAGAATACATGGATGATTTGAGAGAATAGTTTGCATTCCTTTTACTTAGTTGAAAATAATTAACTGCTTTATTGTGATGTTATAGTTAACAGTAACTGGCGAATTTGGTGGGTCTCTCTCACCCTTTAATTTCCTCTGATGTTTAAGTTTTCCCCATCTTTCCTAAATGAAGTTTAGGGTTCTGTTTAGGATTTTATTTTTTTTCTATTAAAAAAATTTTTTTTATATAGTTTATTTTTGAGACACAGAGAGACTGAGCATGAGTGGGGGAGGGGCAGAGAGAGAGGGAAACAGAGAATCTGAAACAAGCTCCAGGCTCTGAGCTGCACAGAACCCAATGCAGGGCCCAAACCCACGAAACAGGAGATCATGTCCTGAGCCGAAGTCTGATGCTTAACCAACTGAGCCACCCAGGTGCTCCCTGTTTAGGATTTTAAATCTGATTCCCAAGATAAGCATATTTACATTTCTCTTTTCCATTGAATTCTATCTGATCAGCATTGGAACTGGTATCAAATTAAATTTTCCTTGGGGTGCCTGGGTGGCTCAGTCTGTTAAGTGTCCAACTTCGGCTCAGGTCATGATCTCGCAGTTTGTGGGTTCGAGCCCGGCATTGGGCTCTGTGCTGACAGCTAGCTCAGAGTCTGGAGCCTGTCTTCAGATTCTGTATCTCCCTCTCTCTCTGACCCTCCCCTGCTCACGCTGTCTCTCTCTCAGAGATAAATTTTTTTTTTAAATTAAATTTTCCTATGCATTCATTTAAGGTGACTCTTTAAACGGCAATGACCCAGGTTCAACCAAGTGGGAAAGGGCCTGAAAAGTACTGCAGGCTTCTATGGAGAAGAAGTCAAGCCAAGGAGGTAATATTTTATATTTATATTTATTTATTTCATCCTTACACTAAACACAGGTTTCTGGATCAGAGGCAGACTGATGTGTTTACTTATGGAATATGTTGGCACCAGTTTTCTGTGTCCCATGTCCCCCTGAGGGCGACATGATAAAGGCAGCCATCTGCCAAATGTATGAGATGGGTTGGGTATCTATAGCACAGGAGAGGGTCCCTGAAATCATGGATCTTGGAGCTCAGAGAGGAGAAGTTCTCCAGCTGTCTCTCCTCTCTTCCTGAGAGGTCAGAACCCTCTGCTCTATAGTGTAAACACACCTCTAAGGAAAGACTGGAAGGTGTTACAACCCTTTGGAATGTGAACAAATGGCTCCGGGGCAGATAAATCTGCAAATCTCTCCAGGTGACTGATTTTATCTTTAACTTCCAAGTCTTGGTTGCCATTCACTCNCGGGGCTCGAACCCACGAACTGTGAGATCATGACCTGTGCCGAAGTCGGACGCTTAACCGACTGAACCACGCAGGTGCCCCATTCACTCATCNAACCGCGAGATCATGACCTAAGCGAAAGTCGGACGCTTAACCGACTAAGCCACCCAGGTGCCCCCTTTCACTCATCCATTAACCCAGATTACCCAGAAAACTCATAACATGTAAAAACACGAAAATATTCTCATGGTTTTCTGACACAGGGAGCCCAACCAAAGAGTCAACAGGGGCCATAGATTTATTTATTTGTTTAAAAAATTTTTTTTAATCTTTATTCATTTTTTTGAGAAAGAGAGAAATTCGGAAGGCAGAGCCTGAATCGGGGAGGGGCAGAGAGACTGGATCCACAGAACGTGAAGCAGGCTCCAGGCTCTGAGCTGTCAACACAGAGCCCAGTGCGGGGCTCAAACCCATGAGCTGTGAGGTCATGACCTGAGCTGAAGCCGGAAGCTTAACTGACTGAGACACTCAGGGACCCCAGGGTCATAGATTGAAAGAGAGAAGTGGGAATTCAGAGGTCAGTGTGAAAGAAAGAAGGAACAAGGCTGGTGCCGGGGAAAGGCCACTCTCTTATTCTGCTGGTGTGGGAGGCCCTAGGCCAGGGGCTGGTCATGAAGTTGGTGGCCTGTGGAGAATTACCGCCCCTGAGCAGCAGAACAGGAGAAGGCAGAATTAACTGGTAACTAGTTCCAGGGATGGTAGTGGTAGCATGATGTTTAGTAGAAAGGCTGTGGAATTAATAGTTAAAAGAGAAGAAAAAGAGAAATAGGATTTATTGTATCAACTACCTACCAGGCACCGTGTTCTACGTATGTTCTGCTGTTCAGTCACACACCCACTAGCCTGTTCTGCCGATGGCGAAACTGAGGCCCATACAGATGAACAAAATGGTGAGCTGCTGCTCAAAACCAAGCCACCTGAGTCCAAACTCTGTGACGGTCACCTTTCATGCGCAGCCGGAATAGGGGCTCTGTCATGTGCCATCTCTATAACTTGACGGAAACCACTTAACCAATTTCAGCCTTGGTTTCCTCATCTGTAAAACAGAAATATATAAAAATTGTAGGTTGGTCTGCTTTTTGTTAGACTGCTTACAAATGAGGCAACGTACTTGCCAACATCTTATAAGTACACAAATTCTAGTTGTTTTTATTATTAATGAAATCCAGTAAAATACTATTATGATGTTAGCATTTTGGAGGTTGAATTGCCTCTAATTTTTCACTGTTATATTTAATGCTCCAATGGGCATCCTAGCTCATACTGCTTTTTTGCTCTCCTATGAAATTATTTTCTTACATGTAGACAAACTGAGATCCAGAGAGAGTAAGTGATTGACTAAGATCCCACAATAGATTGGTTTTCCCACATTATTTAAAACTATACCCAGACTGTGAGATTAGACACTGTTCTCTATTTAGGAACAGAGCCTGGGGGAGGCTCCTTGAAAATTTTCATCTTTGAGCTGATTGCTTCATTTCAGCTATTGCTCTGAATCTCTAAGTCTAGGTAAATGGATAAGATAAAAATTGGGGTGGATGGGTATTACTTAGAATCTCATTGGAAGGAAGGAGGCAGAAAATTCCAGAGGGAACTCCATCTGAACAAACGCAACAAAGATGCCGATCTTTGTCTCACTGTCTTAATAGTCTTGGCTGCGGAGGAAAAAATTAATTCTTAAGTGATGCGGTTGAATGGACCAGAAAGCCCCACGGGAGATGGGTGTGGAACGGACGAATAAGTGCTTTTCATAAATTAAAAAAGAGAGAGAGAAGATTTCATCACATGGTGGGGTTTCTGTTCAGCCCCCCACATAATTTGTTTCAGCTCGCTTTTCTGGCACCCAGTTGACCCTTCCTCCCCATCTCTAGGGGCTGGAAAAAATTAGTTTCCAAAAATCACATGCACGCTCCTCTGAGTCCTCCCGAGAACCCAGTGAGAAAGAAAAATCTGGAGTGGTTCTCTTCCTGGCTTTAAAAGACAATGAAAATTTCCTGAGTGCTTAACTTCAGCTGTGGTCTGAAATGAAGAGCCTGGGGCACAGTATTGCAAGGATTTCTTCCCTTGTTTATAGGAATCGATTTGCAGAAGCAGATGGCAGTATGCAGTGCAAGGTCTCTGATGGCTCCCTGTGCACCCTGACGTGTAAAAATTCCTAAGACAAAGGCTTATGAATGTGTGTGCATGCACTTTAGGCTTTTAACATTTAAATGACTACTTAATTATCACATCATATATTATTATTTAATTCCATATTCCAGCCAAATATAAAGAAAGAACGATGTAGGTCTATTTCTGATTCTGCCAAAAAGGTATTTAACAAATGGAAATATGGTATGTGGATGGTAAGAAAATCTACATTCTTTGCTATGACTCACCAGACTCCTGGTGATCTGGGCCCTGATGTCACCTCTTATCTCCTTTTATCCCTGTTCCTCACCTTCTGCTGGTTTCCTTGCTGTTTCTTACCTTAGGGCTTTGAAATTCTCTTCTCCATGGCTTTTCTTTTCTTTTCTTTTGAAGGTCATTGTTCAACAGGGTTATCTTCAGAGAGCCTTCCCTGACTATCTTATCAACTTGACCTAACCTATCCCACTTAGTCTCTTTATTACCTTGCTTTAATTCCTTTCTAATACTGACCATTATATGACCTTATTTTATGCATCTGTTTACATGTTTATTATTTATCTCTTCTACCCTTCTGTGTTTTACTTGCTGCTATACAGTGTCTAGCACAACAGGGTCCGGCACACAGTAGGTGTACAATAATATATGCTGAATAAGTGAATAAGTGAGAAGAAAAAAAAAAAGAAAAAGATAGTGAGAGGTTGAAGGAGAGACATGTCGGAACTATTTTCAGTGATATTTAATGACAGCTTCAATTTATTGCACTGATGAAAATGATTCTCATTAACCTAATTGACTCATCTCTTTTCTTCCTGATTGCTAAGATAGTTGAATTAATTTCACCCCTGCTTTTATTTGTACCATTGGATGAAATGAGTCCAGGATGAGGAGTGTTTCATTATCTCTAAGAGCACTAGCCTGCTTTATTTATAAATGATAGTTTGTTTATTTCACAGTTTCACTTTTTATTAGATTTTATGTTTTGAAGTAAACTCCTTAATCTACTCTGGATCTGTTTGTTTTGGATTCCAAAGTCAACACGTGTGTGGGTTTGGGCATTCAAGTTTGGGAGAAGTTGCTAAAGAGAGCAGAACTGTTCTACATGATGAGGGGTGGGGTGTAGGGAATCCCAGAAGGAGGGCAAGATGAGCCGGGGAGATGGCTGGACACAATGTGGCTCCCAAGCCTTTCCCTATGACCTTCAAATCTTCAACAGGGCTCCCTGTTCTCCTGGGAGTTTTTGTGGAAATGGAGAAAAAAGCCAAGTGTCTGTGTGTGTTTCGAGGTTGCGTGAAAGAGAGGCACCACAGCATGCCTAGCAGAAGAGATGACTAGGTGAATGTAAGTCCCTGGGAGTCTGCAAAAATCTTAGGAGTCCATTGAGACTCCCACAGGGCATGGACGGACAACCTCAAATTATGTGACCTTTGGCTTAAGGGCCATGTGAGTTACGTATGCATAGGTTTAGGACAACACAAAACAACCAAAGGAGACTAGAACGTATACTATCACTTTGATAGCTCCAAGTACCACTTTTAGAACCCTGGGAACAGGTAAAGAGGCTTCTGGTAAGAGTTTGGCTATAGTGTGAGCATGTTGGCAGATCCTCTCCCTGCATGAATGAGTAGAACTTAAAAGGAGTATCGTGTCTGGTCTGACTTCCTTTTTGTCCATATTATTTAACCCTGGCAAGTGTGTCTGGCCTTCAGCCCCTTCCTGTGAAATTCGTATCTGTTCTCCACTGTAGTGGAGCAGGCTGAAGTTCTCAGCCCCAGCTGCTGCGTCCAGTTCAGCTTCCTGTCTGTTTGGACCATGAGCCACCATCTCCCTTCATGAACAGTTACTACTCGCCCATTTTGGTTTTGCTATCAGGTCAGTTGGATCTTGCTACAAATAGAATTGTGTCCCCCTAAATCCATATGTTGGAGCCCCAACCCTCAGTGTGACTGTATTTGAAGATAGGAACTTTATGGAGGTAATTGAGTGAAATGAGGTCATAAGGGTGGACCCTAACCTGGCATTTTTATAAGAAGAAGATGAAACATCAGAGCTTTCCCTCTGTGGGCACATTCATAAAAGAAAGGCCACATGAGGACATAGTGAAAAGGTAGCTCTCTAACAAGATAGAAAGAGAGCTCTCAAAATGACCCAGATTGGTCTGCATCTTAAGCAGGGACTTCCAGGCACAAAACTGTGAGAAGATAAATGCCTGTTGTTTAAGACACCCCAGCCTGAGCTGATGAATACAGACCTTTACTAGTAGAGTCCTAGAGTCCTTTGTTCCATTTATTGTACTTCAATGGGAGCAACATTTCCAGACCCCAGTTTCAGTTTCGGTCTTCATCTTCCACTGTTCTTTCCTATTATATCTCTCTCGGGATCTCAGTGCTGCCTTCCAGATTTTTCCTGCTCTATATTGTCCACAGACTAATGGTGTACTGGGACACAAGCTTGCTGCTCACCTCTCTTAGTATTTCCAGTGATAAGGAAACTTGGGTCTAAACAAGCACGGCCCTATCATGTGACCTAGAATAAAGAAAGAAAAGAAGGGGAAGATCCTACAAGTTACTGAATGCCCACCATGTTCCAACGTGATTACTCATATTTTACAGATCAGAGAACTAAGGCTCAGGGAAGTTAAGGTCACATGTAAATTGGTGGCAGTTCTGAGTTTCAAATTCACATATGCCTTACTCATTGCCTCTGGTTTATCTTTTATATCATACTGCCTCACTTCATTTAATCTCAAATCAGATAACCTCTTTTACTTTTCCACCTTGAAAATGAAGAGGGTTGGACTGAATGGAGGATAAGTAAACTCCTTCCTGATTGTAAAACTTACCAATTTTGAAACTTCAACTCTCAACCTATGGTTGATCGTTTCCGAATAACCACAGATCTTGTCCATCTTAGTTGAGGTTTAGCACAGGAAGCAAATCCACCCTTGGTATTTTAGACAGAAAGCTGTGGAAGGTTTGATGGACGGGGGGGAACAAGGGTCCAGCGTGGGAGTTTTCATGGTTGTGGCCAGGGCATGTGGAGGCTGCAGCTACACTACTGTGGAATCCACTACTGCTTCAATAACTGCCTTTTGATACCAATGAGTCTTCATACCCAACACTGCACACATGCATATGCCAGCAAATTGACCTCTTGGTAGTCACATCTCTCACCTGGTTTGCCTGGTTTTCCTGCAGAAACATCTGCAGGAAAGTAGTCTCCTTTACTAGTCTCTAAAGCTTAGGCAAATGCATGAATCTAAATGTAGAACCTGATTTGTATCCATGGCCTTCATTGCTAAAGAGTCTGGAAAATGTAGTTTTCACTGCAGAAGAAAGAAAAAGGAAGTTGAATGGAGTCAAAGCAAACAAAACTATGGTACCTGCCATACTCCTTTCACCTCTAGATGTCATCTGGCTTTCTACTCCTGGCCACATCTGGCTTTCTACTGCTCTCTGAAGCTCTGGTCTACCACAGGACTCCTGTCCTGTTGCTATCCGATTTCCTATAAAGTTACCTTAGCAAAGCTGTTTACCCTCCCACCCCCTCCCAGGAGGAGTAACATTTTCCCTGATAGGTGAACAGAAAATTTCCAAGTATTTGGAAAGGTGTGGTAACATCATTTTGTCACCAGAATAGCAGAAACACATATTTGGGATGTGATCTTTAATAAATGATTGATTATCATATCAGCTGTATGAAAACTTTTAAAAATCTATGTTTTCCCCCGGAGTGACTTTAGAGGCACAAAGATCTCTCTGGAAGCCTTTCACTTAAAAGGAGAATCTGAAGGTAGGTTTTCTTCTTGGGTCAAGAAATATGCCATTCTGATGTGGGCATGTGGGATATGTGCACAACTGCTCTATGCTCTCAGGGAAGAAAAGTGCTGATTCTGCAACTGAGTGTGGCCCGAAAGAGCTTGTCCATGTGGAAGACACAAGCCTAGCCCTTAACCACTTTTCCCTTTGCACAGCCTTATTCTCCAGGAGGCCACAAGTACAGCATGTTAATTCAAACTTTTCAAAACCATGAAACCACTGAATATCTCAATATCCGCGTGTGGACTCTCATTTGCCTACTCTGTGTTAACAGAGAAACATTTGGTTTTAAACAAGACTTTATTTAAGGGGAAAAAGTGTATAGGATTACACTCGAGAATGTCATTACTGAAAAGATAAACCATATGTTGTAGTCTTTGTTTTACCTCCTTTTCACTAAGGCCTGCTTTTGAGAGTTCATTTGGAGGTGTATGGAAATTATAATTCTTCTGTAACCATGCTGGATAAGTCCAACAAACTTAGTTTACTCACTAGTCGTATGTGTTTATGTTTTGATGCAGTTACTGCCAAAGTATCTTATGGTTTAGTGATATATCTTCCTATGACTCGGAGATACTGAGACTGAAGGCATACTGCCTTCAGAGTCTTCTCATTGTCCTCCCATCTAGAGATGGAAAAGGTGGGTCGTGATAAGGATATAAACCAATGACTGTAGTGGGGAAACGGTGGAAATGAGTAAAGAATAAAACTTGTATTTTCAGGTTCTTTTGACTTTGAGTTGGTCATGTCCACGGCGGAACACAACTCAGCTCAAGCAAAGTGTAAATAGCCAGACTGGGCTCACACAGATGCTAAAATCCATGACAAGTTCATCAAAATCTTTCAGAGAAATGAATTTTGACTTTCAGTAAACAGAATTTATAACCCTCTATCAAAGGAAAGAAAAGGGCTAACCCTGATACCAATTTCTGGTTGTTGCGAAGTTACCTTAAGTTAACGTGGATATGTATAACTCCTGGGTTATTTTCGATAGACGAAGGTAATAACTCAAAATGTTTAAGGTTGGTAAGGGCTACTATTTCCCTACCTCCTTGCACAAGATTATAATGAAAGAAAGCTTTTGATGAATCTTGTGATAGATGTAGACAGTTTTAAACACATTTTTATGAGCGAGCAAGCACAACACAACCTGTTCTGTAAGCTCAGTGTGGTCCAGTTCTTTTAGTCTCTTTGACCAATGTCTAGCAGGAACATTTAACCCAAGGAAAACAAGGCAGCATTTCTGAAGCAGACTCCTGTTACCGTTTTTTTTTCTTCTTAAATAGTTTATTGTCAAGTTGGTTTCCATATAACACCCAGTGCTCATCCCAACAAGTGCCCTGCTCCGTGCCCATCACCCCCCTTTCCCTCTCCCCCACCTCCATCAGCCCGAAATTTGTTCTTGGCATTCAAGAGTCTCTCATGGTTTGCCTCCTTCCCTCTCTCCAACTGTTTTTCCCCTTCTTTTCCCCATGGTCCTCCTTTAAGTTCCTCTTAATCCTCCTATACGTGCAAACATATGGTATCTGTCCTTCTCTGCCTGACTTATTTTGCTCAGGATAACATCCTCAAGGTCCATCTATGTTGCCACAAATGGCCAGATTTCATGCTTTCTCATTGCCCTGTAGTATTCCATTGTATGGATGAACCACATCTTCTTGATCCATTCGTCAGCTGATAGACACTTAGGCTCTTTCCATGTTTTGGCTATTGTGGAGAGTGCTGCTATGAACATTGGGGTACATGTGTCCCTATGCACCAGCACTCCTGTATCCCTTGGGTAAATTCCTAGCAGTGCTATTGCTGGATCATAGGGGAGTTCTATTGTTATTCTGTTACCTTTTAAGCAGCAACCAGAAATCCTTCTAAAACCAGTGGCTAGAGATAGATCTATTGCAAGGAAAAACGCAAACAGCTTTTAAATAGACCAAAAGATTACTAGATTCTTTTAGTGGAAAAGATCATACTCTTTTTTTTTAGTTTATTATTTACTTTGAGAGAGGCAGAGAAAGTGCAAGCGAGGGAAGGGCAGAGAGGGAGAAACTGAAGCAGGCTCTGCACTGTCAACACAGAGACCCCATGTGGGGCTCGAACTCACAAAACTGCAATATTGTGACCTGAGCCAAAATCAAGAGTTGGATGAAAAAAGCATAATTTTTGGTTATTTATTCAGTGGGTTACTGTTCTTATTGTCTTTGAGCTATTTTACAATTCTGTAGATCTAAGTCAACCGGTAGAAAACTGATGGTAATGAAAATATTTCTTGCCCATACACATGCAAGTAACTTCTGCCTAGTGGAGGTTCAACTGACTTTCCTTTCCTTCAGTGGAAGAAACCAATTTCGTGCCTGTTAAGAAAATTCATTTCAGCATTACCTACTGGATGGGCTTAGATATTTGTCTCATCTTTGAGATCCCCTTTGAACCAAATTGTAACTTCTTTTCTAGCTTCCTCATAAATTAAGTGCTCAGTTCTTGGGCCTGCTCAGATTGTTATACACTGTTGACCAGTGAATGAGTTCAAAATATTTCCTCCAATTTCCAATCTACATAGCTTAAACATCTTTAATTTAATAAAATATTTTAACAAATCTGTGTATCTCCAATATGTTTGAATTTTACTAATAAGGGCCAATCATAACATTTGTCATTCTAAATATTGGTTATGAGAATCTGATATGCATTATGGTAATTATCAGAGTCTCAGAAGTTGATAAAGATATAAATTATTGAAGTGCTTTGCAGTAGCTGAATGTGGCCTTTCTGACATAAGACTAACTGGTTTTCCTCAAGTACAGATTTTACAGTCCAAGGAAGAGACGGTTCTTAGAGCTCAAACTTAAATTGAATGGCATATTTATGATATTATTTGTTTTCTGATTTTATTTTTATTTTAATCAATTAATTAATTAATTATTTATATTTGTTTATTTTCAAGTGAGTTAACATATATGTTAACATATATGTAGTCTTGGCTTCAGGAGTAGAATCTAGTGATTCATCTCTTCCATATGACACCCCGTGCTCATCCCAAAAAATGTCCTCCTTAATTCTCATCACCCATTTAACCCCCACCCCCACCCCATCAACCCTCAGTTTGTTCTTTGAATTTAAGAGTCTCTTATGGTTTGCCTCCCTTTCTGTTTTTATCTTATTTTTCCTTCCCTTTCCCTATGTCCATCTGTTAAGTTTCTCAAATTCCACATATGAGTGAAATCATATGGTATCTGTCTTCCTCTGGCTTATTTTGCTTTGTGCTGAAGTATTTTAAGATAAGGTACAGACATTAGGAAAAACTCTCAAAGCTGAGAATCTCAGATTCGATGGCACATCAGTTCATGTAATCATTAAATGCAAAGTAATTTGGTCTTTACATCACGAGATCAAAAGTCGTTGGAATCTCAGTTATGTTGTCATGAGTCCTATGACTTGAGTAGCATACAGCTGTTCATAGAGATCTACAGGAAAAAGTTTGCATGTTAAGTTTAATCTAAGTGTGCTATTTTGCAGAGGGAAAGCAAAGAATTATACAAAGTAGGTAGTGATTTACATACAATAATAGTGCTTTTCTTTTATATATACCATGGCTAACCGTTTCAAAGTGAATTTGTGACCTGATAACAGTAGACCCCAAACAGCTAAACAGTAGATTCTCAAGGCAATTCAGCTGTAAGGATAGTCAAGATGTTCTTCAATGGAACATCAATAGTGTGAAGGGAGTGGGGGAGGAAATATTTAAAGAAAAGACATTTGAGTAATGGGTAGAGCACTCAACTCAACTAGTGTTTTCTTTTCACTGAAGCCATGGAGAGACCCATTGGAATATGGAGAGTTTTCGACTTAGGGAGGTAGGACAGAGTTCCTTTGAATTTTAAAAGGACGTTTTCTCTTATAGATTCAGTATTGTGTGGGATTGTGGCAATTAAAAAAATGAGGAACAGAAATAACAATTGCAAAAGGAGTAAATATTCAGTTACAAATTTTAGGGCTGTTTCCATACTGGATTTTAGGATGGAAACCTGGAACAGTTGTACCAAGAATTGAGTACTAAGCACTCTATGGGAAAAGCAGGCAGATCCAGCTTGGTCCAGTAAGAAATGTGGCCACAGGCACTTTGGATTGGAGACAGTAGTGAGCCACCAGAAAAAAGGACATGGTGGGCAAAACGATTTCTCTTGACAACTTGGCTAAGGGACTCACTAATACCCCAGAGAGGGAGTTTGATTAATTTCCACCAGAACTATGTTTTTCTTATATCTGCAAGTGATCTGTAATTTGCTGTACACTTTTATGCTTGAGCTGTTCAATGCTCATGTTATTTCACAGTCAAGTTTTAGTTTACATAAAACTTCAAAACGGTAATAAAATTAAAGAAATACAATCTTACATGAAAATAAATCTCCTTGGATTATGTTAAGGAGATGTATTTGAATTAAGAGATGCCCATGGACAATTTTAGTCCATATCTTCCTAGATCTAATACATATCCTTTGTAAAAGATGCTTAGAACAAGTCCCATGTTGTTTTTCACCTCCATCCTTTTGCGATGCTCCCCTCTTTGTTTGGAATCACATTCTCCACGTCAACAACAGCAATACCCACCCCACAACCTCCTGTCCATCCACAAAAACCAGAATAACTTCTACCCAACCTCCTAAACTAGCTTGCCATTATATTCTTGCTAGAAGGCTTCACTGACCCATATGTATATGCTAGCCTGTATATAACCTTATCATTGTATTGCCATATTTTATTTAAATTATGTTTCTGACTCTATATCCTCAACGAGACTATGCACTTTTGGAATCAGTACCTTGCACTGTATATACAGAACATAGTAGATGTTCAACAAGCACTTGAAGACTAAAGGCATAAGTTGTAAGTTAAGGTTCATCTAATTCAACACCTTCATTGTACATAATGGAAAACAGATGCTGACTTCCTTTTCTGGCCTTGTTTCGGAAGAATTGTCTACAAAATACTTTCAAAAAGGCGTATGAAATATCACCAACATTATCTCCAATGTGCAGAGTGACTGCAATGACCAGGTACCAAATTTCAGTGGAAGCCTGGTGAAGGGACGCTGCAGCTGCCAGTACCTGGGTTCACTGAACTCTTCTTAACCCAGATGCTGGTTTCAAGCAATTAGTTTCTGGGGATTGAGAACCCAGGTCAAGGCTTTGGGCCTGGGTCAGAGGGGCGGTTGGGATGCTTAAAGTTCTGTTCCCCTGTGATAGTATGGACTAGGGAAAAATTCTCATAAAAAGGAAATCACAGGGATGCCTGGGTGGCTCAGTTGGTTAAGCGTCCGACTCCTGGTTTCAGCTCAGGTCATGATCTCATGGTTGGTGAGTTCAAGCCCTGCATCAGGCTCTGTGTTGACAGTGCAGAGCCTGCTTGAGATTCTCTCTTTCTCTTTCTTTCTCTGCCCCTCCCCTGTTTGTATTCTCTTTCTCCCTCTCCCCCCCTCTTAAAATAAATAAATAAATAAACTTTAAAAAAAAGAAAATGATAACGAAACTTCTCTTTTCCTGCTTGGGTTCTGGGCGGAAAAGCAAATTTCCTGAGGCTGTATAACACAGATCTGTCCTCATATGGGTTTAGGGCCAAATATATATTATCTGCCTGGTCAGCAAAACCCCAAGCTAAGATATTGCTGTGACGGCCCATCTGCATCTTTGGGTGTCTGACAAAGAAAATGGAAATTCCCACTGGAAGGGATATATACGCTTGTTAGAAGTACACACAGGCTGAACTCTAACTAACTAAGCAAAGTTTATGTAGAATGCACAAAGAAACAAATATTCATGGGACAGATTGTTGGGTAAATAACATCAAATGAGTATGTTTAAAATGTTTAAAGAAAAATGAGCTCCACTTTGGTTAAATAGTACTCAGCAAATTTGTGGCAACAATCTGAACTATATTATATCCAAGGCTGACTACATAATTTGCATGGTCCAGTGCAAAATGAAAATGCAAGGCTTCTTGTTCACAAAGCAGAAAAAACAAGTGTCATTAGTAGTCCTGAAATAAAATACATTTTCTTAAAAACACGTTGTTATTTATAAACATAACAGGGATAATAATGATATATGGGTAACAACATAAACTTACAAACTCCAATAACATAGTGCTGTCATAATTTTCAACTAAAAAACTGCTTTACTAATGCGATATCTTGATTCATCATAATATTTTTCTGACTCCATTTCCTGCAAATTCACGAGATCATCAACATGTATACACTTAGATATTTCATTTTCAATTGATATAATTGAAAGAAGTGTCAGTTCTCTTAGCAAACGCGAGGTGGCAAATAATTCTTGACAATATTCCATTTTATTTTAGTTTTTAATGTTTACTTATTTATTTTTGAAGGGGGAAGGGTCAAAGTGAGAGGGGGGACACCGAATCTGAAGCAGACTCCTCACTGTCAGCACAGAACCAGATGTGGGACTCGAACCCATGAGCTATGAGATCATGACCTGAGCCGAAGTCAGACGCTCAGCCCGACCAAGCCGCCCAGGCGCCCCGATAATATTCAGTTTTAAGAAGGCGCTTTCTGTGGATGCAACTGTTCGTTGTATTTTATGGACTGCGACAACACTGGGATACATTTCTGCCACATTATTTTGAAACAGAAATTTTAGTACATCCAAAACTGCAGATTCTTGCAAAACAATTTTTCTAAAAATATTTAACTCTTTCTACAAATTAGTTTTAAGTACGCTTGAATTTAGTTTGAGATGTAAACGTTTGCATGCGGATTTCATTGTGTTTGCTAACATTTCCTGTAGGTTGGGAAGGTCATATTAAGAAACCAAAAGCGGCTTCCTGATTTATATACAACTAAGAACACTTGTTTACACAGTCTATCTCCGTATATTCAATCGCAAGGAAAATTTAACATTAAAATTGTCTTCCTTGTTGACGGTTGAGTTATCTGAGGCATCATGTGAGGATAATGTTCTTTTCTATCCAATGTGACAAGCTTGAATTTCTATATCTGGATTTGTGGAGGTTTGCTCTGAAACGTTGTAGAAGTTTCCAAAGCCAGAGATTCTAAACTCTTTAAAGGGTTTTAGTAATTCCCTGGTATGCTTTATTACAGTGTCTTCATGTCCAGTTTTATTTTATAAGAACTTACTGGCAAAACTGACTGTGATAAGCAGTTTCTGCTTACACTCAGACTGGAGAGTTAATTTTGACAGATGCTACAGAGACGGGCTTTGGGGATGGATGGACATGTGGTCCTGAGGCCACTGGTCTTGGCACTGTCCCCAAGGGGACGGTGAACTCTCTCTGGGTCACGGCTGCTGCTGGCAGTGCTGATGCTTCTGCCCATTGCCAATTGTACCCGAGTATCCCCGCCTGCACGTATGTGTGCTGACACTTGGTGTTATCTGCTCTGCTCCCGCTTCATTGTCCCACTAGACTACACCTACAAAGCATAAGTTCAAAGATGAAATGAGTAAGAATTTCAAGTCTGTAACAATAAAGCAGTAGGTCAAGTGCATGGCCCTTCAGAGAGCAGAGCCTGCATGACGGCGCTGGGTGAACCTGCATAGAGCTGGCCCTGATTGCATAATTCCATCTGATTCTCGCAACCAGTCTTCAGAGTAGATGGGGCAAATACATTCTCCCTTGCGTATTGGAAAACCAAGGTGTGGAATAATTCATTTACAGGCCTAAGTTCAAACAAAGCAGTAACAGAGACAAATACAGAATCAAGGCCGTCTGAACTTAGGCTGCAGGTTGTCTTAGACAGTTTAGGCTATTTTTTAACCTTCAAGAAGTACACACATATATTCCTTAGCTAATATGTGTGGTGTTTACCAAAGTTCCCTTTAGCTTAATACTGATCCTGCAAGTGAGAGATGAAAAAACTTTGAAGATACTTGGGATTTAACTCAACCTGAAAGGTAGCCCTGGGAAATTCCACTTTATATAATATGCATTTGATGAAACTCAGAAGGATGATTTATTGTTCTCTATGATGAATTTGTTTTGCCCAAGAAGTCAGTAATATTTAGAAAATCTTTCTATAACAAATGTGTAAATCTGTGTAGATGTGGGTGTGCATATACTACTTTATGAATACATAATCTCTTGCTCAAATTAGATAATATGTTTTTTAAAATGTTTATTTATTTATTTTTGAGAGAGGTGGAGGGGCAGAGAGAGAGAGAGAGAGAGAGAGAGAGAGAGAGAGAATGCCAAGCAGGCTCTGCACTGTCAGTGCAGAATCCAATGCAGGGCTCAGTTCCACTAACTGTGAGATCATGACCTGAGCTGGTCAGATGCTTAACCAAATGAGCCACTCAGGTGCCCCTACGTAAAACTTTTGGATATTTCAGTGGTAAACATGCATATTTTATGTGGTTTTTGTGCACATGGAATAATCTAGTATGTCGATTGGTAAATTTTTGAGACATATTTATAAGCTTGGTCCACAAGCAGTTTCCAAGGAGATTCTTTCTTCCGTCCTTATATTGGGTCACTCCCCAGTCTTTGCTAATTTCGTCACTGCCTGAAAATTAACTGAATCTGAAATTGCCATGAAGAGCAAGTAGAGAGGTGAGTTTTGGATTAAAAAAATTTTTTTTTCTAATGTTTTTTATTTATTTATGAGAGAGAGAGTCAGCCTGAACAGGGGAGGGTCAGAGAGAGAGGGAGACACAGAATCCGAAATAGGCTCCAGGCTCTGAGCTAGCTGTCAGCACAGAGCCTGACGCGGGGCTTGAACCCATGAACCATGAGATCATGACCTGAACTGAAGCCAGACGTTTAACCGACTGAGCCACCCAGGCACCCTGAGTTTTGGATTTTATTCCTCATGATGATTTGAAAGAGAGGTGTATTAAAAATGGCCTTTGAGAAGCTGAATGATTGAGATGGTATTCTAATGGCACCTGTGGGAGGCTTTGGACATAGCTAGTACAGCCAGTTGGATGAAGGGTAAACTAAACTCATTCTTTCCAGTGTCTCGTCTATCAGGAAAGAAAACATAAGGGCTGTGTCTTCACTTTTAATACAATATGATAAACACAGGAAAAGGACGAGCATTCATTTTGTTTAATATTCCATGAAGGTATTTGAGCAAGGCAATATTTTATTGTCTGAGAATATAACAAATGCCTTTGTCATTTCCCTGTAATGAAACATCTCAAGAAATGATCATTGCTGGGGAAAGTGGAGCTAACAGAGCATGCTTTTGCTAATAAATCACGGAAGGTAACATAATATGGTGTGGCTCTGTTAAACAAATAATCATATCTACAAGTGGAATCTGAACCGAAAGGGAAACAGGCACTATTTTGCTTTGCTTTGTACTCCACCCCACATAAGTACTAACACGTACACGTGCACACACATCTCACATGTACACATCACGTCATGCTTAAAGATCAGGGATGTACTGTTGATGGCCCAAGAACCTACCCTAGGGTGTACACAGTTACTTTGCCCATCATCTTCCTCTGAGTCTTTATGTACATGCCATACTCTAGCCATGGGGTTTCAAAGACATTTGTATACTGACCGTGCTTACTCATCCCTAGAATCCAGTAGTAACTTGACAAAATCGCCTATACAACAGAAATAAATATCAAAAGCCCCACCCATTGCTTCTATCCTCCAAACCCCACAACACCAACTTTCTTTTTCTTTTCTTCTCTTTCTTTCTTTTTCTTTAAGTTTATTTGTTTTATTTTGAGAGAGAAGGAGAGAGTGTGACCAGGGGAGGGACAGAGAGGGAGAGAAAGAGAATCCCAAGCAGGCTCTGTGCCACCAGCCAGAGCCCAATGTGGGGCTTGAACTCATGAACTGTGAGGTCATGACCTGAGCTGAAACCGAGAGTCAGAGGCTTAACTGACTGAGCCACCCAGGTGCCACCAGCGTCCCTTCCAACGTCAGCTTTCAAATTTAGAAACTTCAAGTTGATATTTCCATGCTCATTCCAAATTTTGCTACTTTTCTGCTTTTCTCCCTTCCCATCATATATGAGGAAAGGTAAACCATACAGTGGTTTTTATACCATAAGCACGCAATAAATGTGTGTCAGGTAAATATACAGAAATGTTTTTCCTGAAAAACAGATGATTTCTTTCTACTCTGTTTACTCTTTGGAGACACATAGTGGAGCAGATGCCCAAAGAGATCTCTGGATAGATTCAGTTGTTCTTGATTTTGTCGTGAAGGTGCGCTTTGGAGGCAGCAGATCATTCGCTCCGATGTGTTTGTGTCCTCAAAGGCCACCAGAGCTACCTGCTCTGAGGTCTAATCGAGCTGCCTAGGTGTGTGCGTGCGCGCATGCTTGGGCTGTGGGTGCGGGGCAGAAACCCACAGCAGGTCTGACAGCATTTTCTAAACGTTATTACTGTTGGCAAAGTCTTATCTTAGATGAGGTGGGAAATTAGTAAACTGCCATGGAGCAGTATGGTTTTGTAAAATTAGATGGGGTATAAAGCAACACAATTAATTCCAGACCCTCAGGCAAGAGTGATGAAGTAACTGGCGTCTTTGTTCTCTCAGATTATCAGATATACCATCTTCTCTTCTGAGTAATAGCAGGCGCTCTCTGGCTGTCAGTTGACATGCCAGGTATGCACTTGCCATGCGGACGAGGCCACCCCTGGATTCCATTTTGTTGTCTTTAGAGTGAAAAAGAGTGAATCACTCCTCCAGGAGTCCGTTTTCTCCCATTAACCCTAAACCCCAGGCTCGTGATTTGTCACACGTTTTAACAATGATCACAGATTGGTTAGCAGCACCAAATTAGCTACGAAGATCCACAATGAAAGCCCCGGAAAACTCCATCAATGTTAGATACACTTTAGGTCTTGCATTTCAAGGGAAGATTCTGGAAAGATTTTAGAGATGGAGACTGAGGGAAGCTTTGTTTGTATTTGCACAAAGCCTCATGTTGAGAAGGAAAGAGGAGAAAAGAAACATGGAGGAATAGGTGCAGTGGTGTACAAATGGATGCCCTCATTCCATGGGTCAGCACCGTGTAGGGATGTCAGGGGAGTTATTTTGTGGACCATGGGAGATCCACCATCCATTTGCTATTGGATCTTACCTCTCTTTGCATCTTCTGAGAAGTTCCTTGGATTTTCCCCAGCACTGAAGTGCTGTGCAGTTAGGTAGTGCTTGCCTCAAGGTACATGTCATGGGCCACATGGTCTTTCACTCTTCACCAAAACAACTTAAGATAAAAAACAAATTGAATTAAGAGTTAGAAGTATGGTTCTTGGTAGTTAAACACAGTTCAAGCTCTCACACAGTGCTGTAGTACCCTTTCCAATAATTTGGTAGAAAATGCCCTCAGAGACACTTGTTGAGAAAAAATAGAAGAATGTGAAGAAATCAGCTTACATAATCATCACTGTATAAATTACTTTATCTTTAGGCAGAACCTTTCTGCTGAGAGGGAAGATTTACAACCATACTAATCTAATTCATAATGTACGGGGGAGTCACCAATAAGATACCTCAACACACATGTCAGCCAACACTTGACTCATTTCACAAATATTTATTGAGTACTTACAATATGCCAGATGTGGTCCTGAGCACTGGGGAGGTGCAGTAGGCTCTTTAATGGAAGATATAAAATAAATAAGTAAACATGATTAGAGAGAGCTAATTTAGTTCGAGTGATGAGGGAAGGTCTTTCTGGAGAGGAGACCTTGACTGAATTTCAAGAACGAGTCAGTCATGTGGAGACCTGGAAAAATGCATTCCAGGCAGAGGAATAAAGCACTCGAAGGCACTGAGGCAGCAACAAGTTTAGTGTATTTGAGGCACAAAACGAAGGGGGTGTGGTAAAGGGAGCAGGCAACACAGGGATGCATAGAGATGATGTTGAGTATAAATCACGGACTAGATCATATCAGGCCTTGTAGGCTACAGTGAAAAGTTTGGATTTAATTTTAAGTGCAAGGAGAAGCCCTTGGAGGATTATAATCAGGGGTGATTTTGTGGTTTTATATTGTAAATATATCAATCTTACTGCTCTTTGAATAAGAGGTTATAATAAGGTTAAGAAAGAAAGCTAGGAAACCAGCTAAGAGTATTGAAGTGGTTCTGGTTATAAATATTGGCATCTTGGATTACAGAAGCAATAACAGGAAATACTTGTAAAATGTTTATAGTATGCTAAACACTGTTACAGCTCACCGAATCCTTATCATGAGTCCATTTTACAGGTGAGATAACTAAGGTTCAGGAAACGTGAATGGCTTGCCTTAGCAGTTAAATGGCAGAGCTAGAATTCAAATACAGGCAGCCTGACTCCAGAATCTGTATGCTCAACTGCCCCTCAGTTAAGGTAGAAGTAATAGAGATGGAGAAGCCGGAAGAGTGTATTAGTTTCCTATTGCTACCACAGCAAATCTCCACAATCTTAGTGGATTATACATCATGAATTTGTTATCTCTTAATTCTATAGGGCAGAAGTCGGAAACCTGTTGTGCTGGGTTACAGTCAAGGTGTGGGCAAGCATGTGCTCCATCTGGAGATTCTAGCAAAGCATTCATTTTTCTCACACATTCCAGCGTCTGGAGTGTGTCTGACCTCATCCCTTGACTCAGGTCCCCGCATCACATAGCCTTACTTCCCCGTTTTTGCCTTTGTTGCCTTTCCACTCTCTCTGATCTAACTCTGTTCCTCTCACCTCCCTCTTACAAGGACCTTTGTGATTACACCTTATCTACCTTGGTAATCGAGGATAATCCGCCCATCTCAGGATCCTTAACATTATCACAACCGCAATGCTCCCTTTCCATGCAATGTAACATACTTGGGGAGACATTATTTAGCCTACTACAGACAGATTCAAGATACATTTTTAAATGTTTATTTATTTCAGAGAGAGAGAGGAAGAGAGATTGCGAGAGAGAGTGTGCGTGCAAGCTGGGGAGGGGCAGAGAAAGAGGGAGACACAGAATCTGAAGCAGGCTCCAGGCCCCGAGCTGTCAGCACAGAGCCCAGCATGGGACTCAAACTCACCAACTGTGAGATCATGACTTGAGCCAAAGTCGGATGTTTAACTGACTGAGCCACCCAGTCTCAGTTATTGTTAGTATATAGAAATACATCTGATTTTGTATATTGACCTTGCTCTCTGCAACCTTGGTAAACCCACTTATTCTATTAATTTTTTGTAGATTTTTGGGGCATTCTTTATGTGGACAATCATGTTGTCTGTAATAAATGTAGTCTTATATTTTCTCTTCCAATCTCCATACACTTTATTTCTTTTTATTGCATTATTGCACTGAATAGAGCAACCGGTACGATGTAGAATATGTTTAGCGTGAGAGGATATCTTTGTCTTGTCCTTGATCTTAAGAAGAGAGCAATTCTGGGGCGCCTGGGTGGCTTAGTCGGTTAAGCGTCCGACTTTCGCTTAGGTCATGATCTCGCGGTTTGTGGGTTCGGGCCCCGTGTCGGGCTCTGTGCTGACTGCCAGCTCAGAGCCTGGAGCCTGTTTCAGAGTCTGTGTCTCCCTCTCTCTCTGACGTTTCCCTGCTCACACTGTCTCTCTCTCTCTCTCCTAGAAATAAATAAAAAATATTTAAAAAGAAAAAAAAGAAGAAAGCAACTCAGATGTTAGCTACAGCATATTTTTTATTTTATTTTATTTTTTTGGATTTCCTCTATAAGAGTGAAGGACATTTTCTTATATTCCTAGATATTTTTAAGTCACTAATGTGTTGAATTTTGTCCAATACTTTTTCTCCATCTACTGAAATGATTATGTGGTTTTTCTTAATATAATGAATCATACTGATTGATTTTTAAATGTTGAGCCAGTCTTGTATTCCTTGGATAAACAACATTTGGCTACGACATACTAACTTTTTTATATATTTCTGGGTAGTATTTGCTAATACTTTTTTGAAGATTTTTGTGTCTATGTTCATGAGGGATATTGACTTGTAGTTTTCTTTTCTTGTCATGTCTTCGTTTGGTTTTGGCACTAGGGTAATGATGGCCTCATTAAATTAGCTGGGAAATAATTCTTTCCTTTCTATTTTCCAGTATAGATTGTGTAGAATTTGTAGGACTTTTGACTTAAATATTTGATGGAATTAACCAGTGAAATCACCCAAGCTTGGAGTTTTCGTTGTGCAAAAGCGTTTAACTACAAATTCAATTTCTGTGCACTTTGCACCCAGAAATGGGAATATCTTAAGTCAAGTAATAAATTAACTTAGCAAAGCCCTCACTGCTTTAAAAACTAGCAACATCTCTGAACAGCAGACAGCATTTTGGAGTGTTGCATCTGGAAAACTGCAGGCCTCCGAATACATCTGTTTCCATTGTTGTAGGAAGATAAACAAGACCAGACTGAAGACACTGTGGGAAAAAAGTTCTTGCTTGTCTGCTTATTGTTTGCTGCCTTTCTGGAGGAAGAAACATCACAATGTATCAAATAGTGAGGACAAACTGCTATACAGTGCAGTCATCCCAAATATTTCCTGTGAATAAAAATGGGGCTACCTCAAGGTGACAGAAAAATGCTCTGCTACTCATTCACTCATTCATATTTGCCCCCATTATATCTATTTCAAGAACATTAAGAAGCTCACTCTTATCTTTGCATTCCGGCTCTTGGGCCCTTTTGTATAAAATGTACCAGTTGTCCTTTTAAGTTTATTTATTTTGAGAGCCAGAGAGAGTGAGAGAGAGTGAGTACGGAAGCGGCAAAAGAGAGGGAGAGAGAATTGCAGGCAGGCTCTGTGCTGATAATGTGGAGCCCCATGCGGGGCTCAGACTCCCAGACCCTCAGGCCATGACTTGAGCTGTAACCAAGAGTCAGATGCTTAACCGACTGAGCCACCCAGGTGCCCCTGTCCTTTCTATTTTAATGTTATTTTTAAAAAATGTTTATTTATTTTTGAGAGAGAGACAGAGCATGAGTGGGGGAGGGCAGAGAGAGAGAGAGGGAGACACAGAATCCGAGGCAGACTGTAGGCTCTGAGCTGTCAGCACAGAGCCTGATACAGGCTTGAATCCATGGACTGCAAGATCATCACCTGAGCCAAAGTCTGACACTTAGCTAACTGAGCCATCCAGGTGCCTTGCACCCCTGACCTTTTTGATGGTGGTCTGGTTATGGATGTTTTTAGGATAGGCCAGCCTTTCCATGAAAAACGATATGAAGTTAATTAACAATAGGTATATCTAATATTATTTGAGAGCATTTGTCATTTTCAACCCACACGATATATTGGGAAGATTTAGTACTTGCTATTTGAAGAAGCATTTGCTTTTATTTGCTTGAAAATGACTGGTCTGACTGGTTTTTTTGGACTGAATTAACTGGAAATTTTGGCATGTTGATGAAGTCAGAAATTGCCAAACAAACTTGAGGAGCAACATTATTTTTTCCTTCTGAGGTAAAATTATGAGGTTCCAGTCTTCAAGCGATCTTTCAAATCTTTTCAGGCAGGAGCCATCCAATACATGGAGTTACTACTGGTTCATATTGGACCTTTTTGGAAGAGACAGTGAGTCTTCCTTGTTAACTCTGCTGGCCACCAATTGGCCAGGTCCAGACTGAAGAGCTATGAGTCATGTCTGACTGGAAAGCATACTGTGCACGTGGCCTTCAAGGTGAGGTATGGACACCCGATATGCTTTTTGTTTCCCTTGATAATTCCCAGCACTGTTCACCCAGCGTCAGATAATCAAGGATCCAGGGATTGGGGGTGCCAGTTACTCAAGTGATGGATTCGAGTTTAACCATAGGATTAGCCGGACCTGATGAACCATCCCATGAAAGCAGGCTCCAGCTGGAGACGGAGACCTCGACCGCCAACAAACCCACGTGCAGTTTGCCTTGCCTCAACAGCAAGGGCTTTGGGCAAATGCCTCATCAAACCCAGGGACAGCTCGAACCGCGGAGGCACGTGTGCTTGAAGGCCCTCTTGACAATCCCCCGCCCCCCGCTTTT
Organism: Crocuta crocuta; assembly: GCF_008692635.1. Classification (NCBI taxonomy): domain Eukaryota; kingdom Metazoa; phylum Chordata; class Mammalia; order Carnivora; family Hyaenidae; genus Crocuta; species Crocuta crocuta. The sequence continues at coordinate 5,587,945 of NW_027527436.1, read as the reverse complement.
AAACTCTGCTCAGCATCTGTGACCCCTTGCGTCGCCCAGCCACCGATTCAACAGAGATGAAAGCCAGTGGGGTTTTCACCAGCAGGGTAAATACATGAGGACTCGGGAAGGAAGACAACTTCGCATGTGCTTTCCCCCAAAGCTGCTGGGCAGTCAGCACTAAACTGACAGACTACAAGCAATGCAGAAAAGATGCCCAAGGTTGCCCTGGGCGAGCAGGGCTTCCTTTTAATGCATGGAAAGATTAGTAAGAAATATTCCACTAGAGAGGAAACACTTCTCAGGCAGACCCAAATGATCTGTTGGATGGTGCTGAACCTTTTTTATATACATCCATATATTTACTTATTTGTGGGGAATGCTGAAACCGCAGAGTTCCTGTTTGCTCTGTTTCTTAGGGATAAAGTTATTCTGTGGTCAGAGACACCTAAGACCATTAGGCACGCACACTACAGATCTGAAGAAGGTCTATTTACCCGAGCTTCCAGGAAAAATATTGACAAGGCAGTAAAAATACTTTCCTTGATTACTCAACCTTGTATTTTAAACCTAAAATTACAGGAACTTTTCTCTTTTAGTCATTTATTTTTAGCTTCTCTATTTTTCCACCTTTTTAGATTCTTTTGGCTCACCTTTTAAAACATGGTCTATTTATACTGACTCTGCAAATCGAGGAATAGCAAATCCTTTACAGGGTTGTCACTGTTTTCCTCGGACCAGTTCTCAAGCTATTCAGGGACAAGTGAGTCTCAGCTTCTGGAGATAAAGGGTTGAAGGAGGGTGTATTCCAGAGTGGAAAGAAACTTCTGGAAGTCCTTCAGTGATGGCTTCCAGGAGAGCCACCATGTTAGCTGTTTCTTCTTTCCCCGTCTTTGACCAAAGGTCGGAAATCATTCAAAGCTCATGGGAAGGAGCTGAGTCTGACTTTATCAACAGCGTACAGAAGGACTTCCCTTGACTCGGGTATGGTGCTCCAGAAATAAGAGACGATTCTGTCTTCCCCGACCACTCTCTACAATACTCCAATCCCATTATCTCCACCCGTTACCCTATTTCATTTTTATTCATTGCCTTTTCTGAAAAATCACTATATATTTATTTGATTACTTGTTTATTATTTGTGGTTTTCACCAGATTCCAAGCTCCAGGAAGGCAGCCTCTCTGATAGCACAGGCTCTTTTCAACAAACTATGCTCTTATCATTGAAGGAATATGTCAAAGTGTGGCTGGTTGAGTCACAGTTTTAAATCTGCTTATTGATTTGCAACAGCCAATGCTTGTTTCTCTCTCATTTCTAAGTGACAGAGACTCCTCCCCCCAAATCTAGGAGCTGACATGGGGCTTGTCATAGCTGGAGAGAACCGCTCTCAGAGGCGATGTCAGTGATGCTGAGTCCCGCCTTCGAGTCCCTGCTGTATTATGAGCTTTTGCCGAGTCTTCTCAAGAGTTAAGTTCTCTTTTTTAATCTTTCTGTGTGTGGCCCCCGATGGTGCTTCTGCTGCTTCAGCTTGCCAGCTTATAATTTACATGTTATTGTGTTTGCTTTATACCCTGCCATAGAAATGCGTATACTTCTGGTTAAGCGGCCACCCAGAACATATAGAGGACCTTGACGGAGTTAAAGAAGAATTGGGTCACCTGGTGATGAAACTCAGCTGCTCACTCCTGGGAGGGGTAACTGCTGCTCAGGAGAGAAGGGCAGATAGTTGGGTGAGGAGGAAGTGTTGCTGCCTAGCATTGGAAACCCCACGGGAAGGCTTTTTGAAAATAAGTCAATGCTTCATTAGCTGTTGGAGATGAAGGCACATTGTGGATAGCTCACTTGAAACTTGTATTCTCCAAACCACAGAATCTGACGGCAGGCTGTCCTAGGGGAATGCCCAACCTGGGCAACATAATTAGGAAAGCACATCTGAGGCTGCAAGAATTAAACGCAGCACAGAATTCATAGAGATAGGTAGACATTACTGAGGGTCTCTGTCCAGCTACTCTTATGTATAGTAAACATGATATAAAGCTTATAATACTTAAATACTAATAGAGAACATTTACTGAGCATTTGCTATGTGACATACACTGTTCAAGGTACTCCAAAGTCTTTTCTTACTCGCTTCTCACAACAGCTGAGACAGACACTCTCATTATTAGCCACATTTACGAAAGAGGAAATGGAGGTGCCTCGGTGGCTCAGTCTGTTAAGTGTCTGACTCTTGGTTTCAGCTCAGGTAATGATCTCATGGGTTGAGGGTTCAAGCCCCATGTCGAGCCACTCGCTGACAGTGTGGAGCCTGCTTGGGACTCTCTCTCTCCCTCCCTCTCTGCTTCTCTCCTACCCTCCTTCCCCCTCTCACTCTCTCTGTCTCTCAAAATAAATAAATAAACTTAAGAATTTTTTTAATGGAGGAAACAAAGACTCAGAGAAGTTGACTTCCCCGTGGCCACAAAGATTTGATACCAAAGAGCTTTCTTCAGAGCCCCTGGGAAGACACTCCCATCCTTGACAATGACTGAGGAGTTGTTTGCACAGCCTGTCAAGTACCTTACCAAAATGAGTCATTCTCATGCAGCTTTGAAGATTCAGCCACTTTTCTATTTTCGAATCCACAAATATTATAATTTCCACAAGAAACCTCAGAGGTCCCATTTCTGGCTCAGGAGAGGGTTAACACATTCCGCCCAAGAGTCGCCCAGTACTGGGCTTCATTCATTTTCCACCATGTAGCATGTTCTGTTTATTAGTCTGCTCCACATCGTTAAAGGAAACTCACACACCAAGTGAGCTGAACCCCAGCCATGTGGTGTTGTAGTGACCTTGACCTCATTTCCCCCCTTAAACTCTTGGTCTTGATCAATTCCCAGAACCTGAAGTTCTGTAGTGGAGACTAAAACAAATGAGGGTGTTTCAGTGCTTTGCTTCCACAAGGAGTCAAGTGCTCACTTTTGATACGTCTCTTGACATCCATTAACCAAGCATTAAAAAAAAAAATTAAAAGTTTCCAGGAGAAAATGAGTGGAGATTTTTGAATAGCAAATTTACTTGATATGTACCTAAAAACTGCATACATCCTATGACTTGAGAAATGTTGGGATGAGCCTTGCTCGCAACGTGTCCCCCTTCTGCCTCTGCCTGATTCCATTAGAGCTTCGTACTTTGGGGATCATTTGGTTCTGCTTTGAGAATCCAAACATAAACATCTCTGAGAGAGGTGATTCAGGAGACTTTAGCATCTTTAACATCCTTTTGTGATTCAGTTAATTATTATTTTTTTAAATACTTTTTTTATTTATTTCTAGGAGAAAGAGAGAGAGAGAGACAGCGTGAGCAGGGGAGGGTCAGAGAGAGAGGGAGTGACAGACTCTGAAACAGGCTCCAGGCTCTGAGCTGGCAGTCAGCACAGAGCCCGACGCGGGGCTCGAACCCACCAACGGCGAGATCATGACCTAAGCGAAAGTCGGACGCTTAACCGACTAAGCCACCCAGGCGCCCCTGTGATTCAGTTAATTAATCCTAGAGGAGCTGGGCTATAGAATCAGTAAGGTTTCATCAGAAAAGATAGAAGAGGAGAAGGAAAAGGTAACTTTGGCTCAAAGGAACTGAGCCGATGGAAGAGACCCGGCAGAGTTGGCCACTGGAGGCTCCAGACAGTCAGTGCCCTTGAGGGGGGCACCACACGCTTGAAGGAAAGGGTTCCTAATGCTCATGCTTTGGACCCCTCCTGCTAGGCTTCCTCCCTGTTCCTAGTCTCAGCCTTCCTCATTCCTATTATTATTATTTTTTTTTAATTTCTAGGAGAGAGAGAGAGACAGCGTGAACAGGGGAGGGTCAGAGAGAGAGGGAGTCACAGACTGAAACAGGCTCCAGGCTCTGAGCTGGCAGTCAGCACAGAGCCCGACGTGGGGCTCGAACCCACGTCATGACCCAAGCGAAAGTCGGATGCTTAACCAACTAAGCCACCCAGGCGCCCCTCCTCATTCCTATTTGAATAATGACCTTCAACATGTGCCAGTAGGAGCTGGGCCTGAAACTATTTAAGTTCAAGAGAAAGTAGATGAAAGAGGTGTGCCTTTATATGAGGAAATAGAAATACGGATGATGTAGCAGATAGCAAGCACTAATGCTTATGGAATGAATAGAGGATGAAAACAATGGACTAATTAATGAATAAGAATAAACTTCATCCATCTTTCAACAAGTCCTCCCCTAGTTTATATAAATAGCTATTTGTCTATATTTATTTTCTCAGTTCCTAAATCTTTCAGATGGGAAAAGATTATGATCTAGCTAAGGAAATACAAGGAAGTCCGTCTTAGATCTAGAGGAAAGACCAGTGGGCCTTCAAAGTATTCTATCATTCTTAAAATCCAGATAAACGGAAACTCTTGATAAAGGTATGGTTTTCTTGCCAAACATGCAGCTTTAGGCACTGGGTGGTTTCTTAACCTACTGTGTTAGGTGAGCAAACCTATTGTTAAGCTAGCATACCAAATGCCTGGCACATAGATTCTTTCTTTCTTTCTTTCCTTTCTTTCTTTCTTTCTTTCTTTCTTTCTTTCTTTCTTTCTTTCTTTCTTTCTTTCTTTCTTTCTTTCTTTCTAAGTGAGATAGAACATGAGCAGGGGAGGGGCAGAAAGAGGGAGAGAAAGAGGGATCCCAAGCAGGCTCCATGCTTTCAGTGCGGAGCCTGACAAGGGGCTGAAACTCACAAATGGAGAGATTATGACTTGAGCCAAAACCAAGAGACAGACACTTAACTGACTGACCCACTCAGGTGTCCCATGATTCTTGAATTTTGTTATTTGAATGAATGCCTACATGAACACATAAATCCCTCATTTTGTGGTCTGTCTTTGGGGCTAACTGACCCTGGGCTTTATTAATAATGGGTGGATGAGATGAATGGCAGAGTGCAGTGGATTGTTGGTAAAGATATCCACAAATAGCTAAAAGTTTATACCCTTCTACCTTCACGCCCTTTTCATTCAGCACCCTCCACCATGCAACTTGGGCAATCACTGACTGAGTTTCTGTAAGACAGCCCTCTCTTTACTAGAATCGCATGGAGTGAAACGATATACGATGCCCTCATTTACCTGCAATCTCTTTCATTTGACATAATGAGTGTAAGACCCATTAGTGTCTGTGCATCTGTCAGCATTTCTTTTGAGAAATGGTTTCTTTCCCCTCATTTTGGAAAGGAGGAATTCAAATTCCAAGAGGCGGTGGGTTTTTGTGTTTTTTTTTTAAGCTCTCAGCTCATAAGTCGACCAGCGAGGGCTCCCACATGGATCTCATGTATCCTGCTTCACTTTTATCATGATGATGCTCTTGCTCCTGATCTGAGAGGAAGAGAACATTCACTCTCACTTTGTTGGATATTAACCATGTGATGAAGGCATGCGGAGCACGAGGAGAGAATATTCTGATAGTTTGATACAGGTGTATCCTTTGGCTATGCACCTGGCATAGCAAAGCCAATCAGAATTCTCCACCTGGATTTTTCAATGGAAAGAAGGAAGAGGGTAAAACCATTTCTATTGTTAAAAGCTGTGGAGTATGAAGCCCAGGACTTGATTGAGTCATGCTTCCTGCACTAGGGGAGAAATTTGAACTGAATGAGAAAAAAAGCTAACGCACAGAGGAAAGCAAAGATAAAGGATACGTAAATAAAGTTCTGGCTGTTTTTATGGGCTAACGTCTTTGTTCTCCCGATAAATTGGTTATTTAACCCTCTCTTTGGTAACCTGAGATGTTTCAGTATCAACCAATAAATTCCCTCTAAGTTAATTTGAGTTAGATTTCTGTCGCTTACAATCAAAAGAACCCTGAGTAAGACATAGTGCTTAAAAGAATTAAATTGGAATTAATCACTTGCATAATATTGCCACATCTTGAAAAAAGTCTGTAGTTTTCTTAGTAACTCTAGTTAAATATATTGCATCTGTATTGTTCCAGGGAGAATGACAGCACTATATTTACCTTTCCAAACAATCTTTGTTTCCATTTGGCATATATAGAGGTTGACATATTAACAGTGCATCCCAGGAGGAAAACCTAGCTCTGTAAGGTCTATGGGCGATAAAATATATTATATAAATACTCTGTGTTCAAGATCAGCACATTCTATTCATTTCTTTCTCCCACTGGGAGTTACTCATTTTTATGGAAAATGACCTGGCCCACTCTAATTTACTGTGAGTAAAACTGCTGGGGGATACTTTCTCTGATTGTCACATCATACGCAGGTAGTGAATAATGTCTTGTGTTCCTTAGGATTCGATTTTTACGTACAATACTTGTATGTGAGAAAGGCTGGAAGCAGTTGATCTCCCTTTAGGTAGAACATATGCCAATAGCAAAAATAAGTCCTTTTTTTTTTTTAATGTTTATTTATTTTTGAGAGAGAGAGAGATACAGAGCACGAGTGGGGGAGGGTAGAGAAAGAGAGGGAAACACAGAATCTGAAGCAGGCTCCAGGCTCTGAGCTAGCTGTCAGCACCGAGCCCAGTGCGGGGCTCGAACCCATGAACCATGAGATCATGACCTGAGCTGAAGTCAGACGCTTAACCAACTGAGCCACCCAGGTGCCCCAAGTCCTTCTTATCTCATGCAAAGAAGTTCTCCTTTTTTAAGGACCAGTACCCAGGAATGCTATCAGTGCCCCAAAGAGAACTCTCTGAACAATAGAAATGAACACTTGGTTGAGTTTCTCTTTGCTTTGTTTTCATTATTCTAACTGTTCTTTATGGTTTTAGTCTATTCTTTCTTTGCTTAGTTGCTTTTTCATCCCGGCCTTGTTTCCCTTTTCTCTTCCTTCCCTTTTCCCCAGGGCATATTGAGTGTGGAGACACGTCTCCATTTCTCCTCATTATACTCATTTGTGAACTGGACCGGTGACTTTGCTGCCCGTTCACGCACAGGGGGAGCATTAGCAGTTCCCACTTTGGACTTCCGTCCAGTGTGTCAGGATGCTCAAAGGGTAAATGGATAAGAAACAGAAGATAATCGAATTACAGATTTCTATTGTGTTCAAGATGTTAGCTCTTCACACATGTAGCAATTCTTGATTGCTTAAGAGGTCCCTGGTGTGTTTTTGGCAAGTGAAGACCTTTACATGTGCTTGGCTCTGGTCCAGGTGACAGGCACAGCTCTGGGATTACTTAACTACTCATCTGCCTGCATTTTCTTCCAATTCCTTAGAAAGAAAATTGAAAACAAGGAGAGAAAAAGAAAAGGGGCGTTGACCTTGATGACCAAAAAATTCCTTTTTGATAAATTCCAAGAGAAACTTCCAGATAAGACACTCTTCAATGGGATACATGCCCAAAATAAGATCCAACACAGGGTTTCTCTAAAAAGCAAGCAAGCAAACAAAAAGACCTTAACCATTGGAAATGGGTGGTGTGCATGATCGCATGTGAATGTTTGATTTCAGTCTGTGAATTTAATGGTGACCTTTGATGACTTTCAAGTCTGCCCAGGATGAGGAATGAATAAATAATCCAGAATAGAGGTTGTTTTAAATGATCTGATTTAGGATGCACCTGTGAGGTAAAAAGAATGAAAAACAAAACTGACTTAAAAAGTCAAAAATTATGACTATTATTTTTCACAAGCTTTTGACAAATATAAATTACCATGCTTAGTATTAATTACATAGAACCAAGTGGAGAATTTGGAGTTCCAAACAGAGAGAGAAGCGAGGGGAGAACAGAAGACCCTAGGAAGTCACATGGATCTGTCTGTGTCTTTAAGGATCCAAGTTTCTTATTTTTCCTCAATAGGAACCACGTCTACTTTCAGTCTTTTGAGGGTCTCCAGTGAAGGGCTGCTTCTGCTCCAGGTGCTAGAAAGCAGAACAAACATTATGTTCATTCGACTTAGGCCCTGCTGTTCCCCTTGCTCTACAAAAAGAGTGGTTCCCTTCCTCCTTTTCCATCAGATCACATATCAAGTGCAATGGCCTGCACATCAAATTCTAAATAGAAAACTAGCATCAGGAACAGTAATGGAACTTGGCGGTGGATGACAAGTGAATGGTGGGATGGACAGTTCCCTGAAGCTGAGAAAGAAAACTGTCTTTTTTTTCTCCCCTGCTTTAGACTTAGCTTCCAATCATTTGAGGCATGGTGTGATCTTAGAATAGGGCAGAATATTTCAATTTGGACTGTCCATGGAAAATTTGAAGGAGAAGAAGGGAATGAAGGCGGAGGATGCTTCAGTCACTTGCAACTTTGCCGTGAACTAGCTTATGGGTATTCCCCACCCCCCGCCAAATTGCTAGCTGATTGACATAGAAGAAATAGGAGGGTTTAGGGAGAAGAGTTCCAAGTGTAAGACGTCATTTTGATCATGGAGCCCTACAAGGTTGGATGGTGCTAAGTGGGTGGTGAAGGGTCCAGATAAAGACTTTGAGCATATGCAGATCAGGGACAAAAAGGGGCCAATGAGTTGTAGACAAAGTGGCAGCAGCTGAGGAGAGAATAAAAAGTAAAGCGGGAGAGAGGGTCAACCAAGGAGGCGAACAATGGCCCATCAAAATCTGCTGGTTATTCCTGTTGGTGGTTACTAGAAATTTGTTCTTTGTTTCCCAGAAATGCTTGTTTTACTCTTTCCTCTATATTGAACAGGCCGTTAAGGGCTGGCCACGTGCTCTGTAGGACTTTTGTGTTCTGCCCTCATCTTTCTCAGCCCAGGGCCGACAGCAAAATGAGTACTCCATAGCACTTAGCAAGGGTTTGGCCAGAGATGGCTAAAGGACCCAATCCCAAAGTGGAGAAACCTGAAGCGCATCAGTGATGCATTTTGAAGAAACCCCTTTCTCCTTGACCCTATTTTTCAAGGGCATTTTCCTCCAATGTCCATTTGCTGTTGCTAGATGTTATAGAGAGAGACAAAGAGATAAAACAAATTCTCTCTCTCTAAGCCTCGGAGACTCCAGAATTTGTTGTCAGTAGAGCCAAGCATATCATCAGCTTTTTGGGTCGATGGTTCCTCAGAGCCACCTTGCCTTCTCCTCAGCTCGTGGACTCTTGTTATGTGAGCCTGATGAAAAACCTAAGCTCCCAAGGCACCCGCAGGACGATGAATGAAACTCTGCTAAAAAGGGAGATGTCCGGGAAGGGATGCAGGGGCCACATTTTCTCCCCCTGCACGCGATGTTTCACAAGCCACATAATACTGATCTAAACTGTGATGGAATGAAGACCCAGTTCAGTGTGATGAGGTTCAGAAAACACCACTTCCGACAAAGGGTGGAAATGAAGTGTAACCCTCAGAAGAGCGCTGAAGCACCAGATCTGGGCAAATAAAGAACAGCTGAAGCCGCCCCTGCACCTGATAGTTGCATGAGTCCTTTCTCATCAGCCACCGAGAATTTTATGGAGCAGACAACTTTCCCTGTTGGGGGAGCGACAGACTGGAGGGCACCAAGCACGGGTTTATTAGAGCCACAGAGAAAAATGGTGTTGGGGTTTTTTCTTTCTCCTTTTTCCCTCCACCTCCCCTTTTTGTTTAGCTTAGCTCATTCTGAAGTGTACCATAGAAAAGGCCTCGATTATCAAATGTAATATTCACGTAAGATTGTGCTGTTCAGCCTCATATTGGGGAGTATACAGGGCTTCAGTGTTCCTTAATAAATTACCTCTTCGTGTAGCAATTAACCCCCTTCTGTGAAGGTTCAATGTTTCCTTGGGCCTGTGCCAGTGCTAACAGCTACGGCTTAGCATTCTTTTTAATGGGCTGCAATTACTGCTGAGAGCAGGGAAACATAAAATATTAACACTTAAGCATCTTTTACACTTCTTTGAACGTTAGATTATGTTGAAAATATAACTGACTTTTCATTCTTAAACCTGATATTTGCTTAGAATTCCACAGGACCCATGAAAATGTTTCGGTAAGTGGTTTCTGTTGATTTATTAACTCTCGTGAAAGCTTAATGGAAATCCCTTGCCATCAAATATTGAATATGTTTTATGCATGCTTCCAAAAGACTTGTTTACCAGTTCAACGGCTTTCTCACATTTTACAGAAGATAAATGATTTGGCACACAACTTGATGTGAGTCCCAGTTTTCTCCTTCCAGGCCATCTGTTGGGGACAGAGGGTACCGAAGCTTCCAACCACCCAACAACTGTACACAGGTAAAGTTGAATTGGGCTCTCCACTACGAATCTCTCCACTATTATATTTGCTCTAGTTACTTTTCCCTTTTATGGCATTGCCTGTTGATATGAAGATCTCATGAGATAAATGATATGGGAATGTTAATAATCTCTATGCTAGTTATTATTCTTTACATAGTAAGTACATGTAGAAATGTAGAATTATATATATATATAGCATATGTGTTACATGCATTGCATATACTATATATATGGTATATGCACAGTACATGTGTAGTATATATATTATACATGCAGTGTATATGTAATGTGCATATTTAGTATGTGGGCTTATATAGTATATATAGTGCATACATAGCATATACAGTATGCATACATAATATATATTATATATAATATACAAACTATA
>NW_027527436.1:5562703-5577367 GCF_008692635.1 Crocuta crocuta | reverse complement strand
ATCTACTATGTAAAAAATAGACAATAGTAAGTAATGTACGCATATATAAACATACTATACATGTCTGCTTCTATAACTATGAGGTAATAGAGCTAAAAGAGCTATAACTAAATTCAAGACATTATATGAATTCATTCCATGATTTCAGATAATTAAGTCTAAATCCATTAAGGTCAATTTATTTTCTTCTTTGCTATCTCTGGAGATATCTGCCATATTGACTTTTAATTATAGAAGTAACTTAGGTACTTTTAATAATGGAGGTATATTCGATCAAATAAATAACTTTAATAAATCATCACATAATTTCTCATAAACTAAATACATTTAATTCTGTAAGATTTGTTTTTTTGTCTCACATGTTTATTTACTTATTTTTTAAATTATTATTTTTTTAAGTTTATTTTTGAGAGATAGAGACAGAGCATGAGCAGGGGAGGAGCAGAGAGAGAGGGAGACACAGAATCCGAAGCAGGTTCCAGGCTCTGCACTGTCAGCACATAGCCCGATGTTGGGCTCGGACCCATGAATTATGAGATACCTGAGCTGAAATCGGAGGCTTAATGAACTGAGCCACCCAGGTGCCCCTTGTTTCACTTAAAAAAATTGTTTTTAAGTTAATCCAACAGGACTTACATCACTAGATATATATAGATTGACTGGTACGGAGCTTTACTCTGGTTCTTCCAGCCATTATTTTGTGGGGCACCTGACTGGCTCAGTTGGTAGAGTGTGTGACTCTTGATCTTGGGGTCTTGAGTTCAAGCCCCGGATTAGGGATGGAGCTTACTTTACAAAAAAACTAAATAAAGATTATTTTATGTACTAATATTGTTTCTGATGTACTTTCCAGTGTTTAGCTGCCCTGACTGCTAAGACAGTCTTCCTTTTGAACTACTGAATTATTTTATCACTTCACAGAAGTCCATTTTCTCTTAATTATAGTTCAATACAACTGAAAGTAAAAAAGAAAACCATGTTGAACTCCTCCCTTTGTAAACATGGGATTCAGGTATTACTTAAAATTCAAATATATCCATTTTCTTCTTGCTCGCAGTTGCAGCACTCTTGTAGAATATCCTCAATGAAATGGGATTACCTTAGTCCTCTAACACAGGTTGGCCAGCTATGGACCTTGATCTAGGCCCATCACTGCCTATTTTTATATACAAAATTCTATTGTGTATAAATGCATTTATGCATCTTCTATTGCTGCTTTTGCACTACAGTGGCAGAGCCGAGTAATTGTGACAGAGACTCTCTGACCTACTGAGCTGAAAATAGTTACTAACTAGCCTTTACGGAAACAGTCTGCCAATCTCCACCCATAGATGGACATTTAGCACCATTAATTACGCTGCTATGAATGGCAAGCTTTCACATGTGATATTGTTAGCTGTATTAAGAAATGTATCCAAAAGATGGTTTCAATGTGCATTTTAATATTCCATGTGAACGTGTTTACATTTAAGTGCTTGTTTCTAAGATAATTCACTCTAGAACTGGAATCTGCCAAAATTTCCTCAAATTCAGAGTTCTTTTGTCTTAATTTGGGTTATAGAAATATCAGATTTTATCCAATATCTAAAAATATGGCTTTGGGTGGCTGAAAAGCATGATTTAGAGCAAGGTGTGCCATTTGATGTCTGTTATCACCTGCTAAATACCCAGAAAAGAATGTATTACCTTGGGTATGTCACTTGAATTTTGTCAGCCTTATTTTCTTCATTTATAACATGGAAGTAGTGAGGATATCCAAGTCATATGTTTAATGTGAAGATTTCATGAACGATGTTATAATGTATTTATGGATTGTGGCCAGAGCGTATGTTGTATGTCGCATAAATAGTGCTTTTTTATGTTAAAGTAAATGTACAATAAAAAATAATAATCATGATAATAGTTACTTCAATTCTTCACTTTATATATTCTTTCCTATATCAGTGACTCTGACTGCTTCTTTGACTTGTAATAAAACTCAACAGTTCATTCTGAGCCATAATGATATGATGTGAGGCAAAACAGAACTCCCAGTTTATTTATGTTTCTTAATTAACCTCCCTCATTGAGTCTCTCTGTCTCTAAGCACAATTAAAATACTATGTGTTTCTCTAACATACCAAGCAATCCTCTGCCCCTAGGCACCCTAGATTCTCCAACTGATGAAATGATTAAGGAAGATGAAAATTCCAGAGGTGCCCAATAGTGATATCTAAACATGAGACATTGTCAAGAATGTTCACAGGCATGGTGACACGTGGGAATTCCCACGGACCAACCCATGTGCTGGCAATGCCACACTGCTTAAAGAGTCAGGAAATTCTTATTTATCCAGCAGTTTGGGGTGTTTTTACACACCCTTGTACATAGTTACCATAGAATTTGCAGTCTTACCATTTGAGACCCATTTATCTGAGGATATGTTTCTACCCTACAAAACAGGCAAATATGTCCTTTATGTAGCAAACCTTTTTCTCCAGTGAAAAGCGATTGCTTCTTCCTCTGGAGGTTGCCTTTTGCTTGCTGCTCTTTCACAGCATGGTATGGTTATTTGCATCACCTTTCTGAATCACCTTTCCATTCCCTCTCCATACTCATCAAGAGAACTAACTGTGTGCAGACTAGATAGATCAACACAACTCTCCGTATGGCCCACATATGTGCCTGCATACAGGCACTTCTCCAGACGGTTACCAAAATGAAAACTATTTCTTACTTTCCACAAGGATCTGCCTCTTAAAAAATATTCCTTATGAGAATTCTTTTATCAGTTAATAAAAGCTATAAAAATATTGATCCAATAATCCTTTCTGCTATAGACTGAATATGTGTTCTTCTTTCAAAATTCATATGTTGAAACTTCAATCCCCAATGTGAAGGTATTTGGAGGTGGGGCTTTGGGGGAGATAATTAGGGTTAGATGAGGTCATGAGGGTGGGACCTGCATGACGGAATGAATGTCCTTATAAAAGAGGAAGAGATGAGACCCAACACACAGTGAGATGTCTCTACTGTGTTAGGAGACAGCGAGAAGGCATTCATCTGCAAGCCGGGAAGACAACTCTCATCAGGAACTGAATCCACTGGCACCTTGATCTTGGACTTCCCAGTATTCAAAACCATGAGAAGTAAATGTCTGTTGCTTAAGCCTATGGTATTTTTAGTATAGCAGCTCCAGGTGACTAAGTCTGTTGGATTTTTGTTAGCGCAGCTTGTACTAAGACTCTTTCTTACTGAACATTTACCTTTGGCAGACACTGTTGTTGGGGGGCTAACTCCATGCCCATCACCAAAACTCCTTCCCCTCTTGTTTACTTCTACATATAGAATCTGCCAAATATATGCAGCCTGGTGTAGTTATGTGGCAGATTTGGGCAGTAAGATATAAGAGGAGCCTAAGGGGACTGCTGAGAAAGCATTCCATTTTTTTTAAAAAAAGAACAGATGTCGCTGATCCAGCCTTTCCCCTTCTTCCTGACGTGAATGCAGACCAGATGGTGGCTAGCACACTTCTAAAATGGCGCTCCTCTGTGTTGAGGACGGTGAATGGAGAGAAAAAGCCTGGGTCCTTGATGACGTTGTCAAGCTACTGAGACTACTTCGGCAGTTACCTCAAACTTCATGTTATATCAGACAATGAACTTCTCTCAATTCATTTCAGCCATTTAAGTGTATTTAATGCTGCTTACAAATAAATGTTTATAAGCAGATGGTTTAAAAAACCAGCAAGATTCCTTTAAAATACTGTTACAAATATGATTTAAAATGGCACTGTAGTATAACCAATATATGTAAAAAGTAACTAAAATAGCAAAGTGTTTCAGAATAAGGATTTAGTGTTGGGTCCCAGCCCCACCACCCCCTACTAGCTCACTTAGGCAAGTGGTTCCATTGTTTCCAGCCTCGGGTTCCGTGTCTGAAAATTGGGTAAGATTATACAATAAAAAGACTATAAGGATTATGTGTGAACAATGCATGAAAAGCACTTACATGGCAAATCTCACAATAAAGGTGAGATTTTATTATTATTTATAAATTTATAGATGAAGTCATGCCAAAGAACTTAATTCATGGCATCTATTAGGCTTTGCTGAGGTTCTACTTTACAGGTATTCAACAGTTCAAATGTTGGGATGCCCCACTGCCCTGCTTCAATTTGACATCAATAAATGAATTCCCGTCCACTTACCACTTCTTTCAAACAAGATAGGTGAAGATATCATATTAAGGCTGGGAGATATTATTTCTGTGTCTGTTTATCATCTTCTTATTATTTCTATAACAATCACAATCTGTTGCAATTCAGTTAGTTCCAAACCAAAGGTTCATCAGAGTTACATTTACTAGAATTAACATCTCAATTGCCAAAGTTAATCTGAATCATCCCATCCATTCACAGAATGCTGCTTATTTCTCTTGCCCAATGTTTAAAATCTTTAAACTCAATGTTTAAAGATTTTATTTGTCCTATTTCAGATTACAAAGAAAACCCTTAAACAGGTTGCTGTTGTTTTAGTTTTTTCTCTCTCCTCAGTTCTCCTCAGCTTGGAAGAGGTCTTATCCCTGATGGCCGTAGCTAAGCCAGGAGACACCACATGGAAGAAAGGTATGATTTGTATGAGAAAGAATGAAAATAAAAATCACACCCCACTTAAAAGAAGAGACTGGGACTGAGTCAAAATAGTCAGAGATGAAAGCTTAGCAACTTTGCACATTTTAAGCACTGCCTGGAATTCTGACCGATGGGATATTCTGGAAGAAGGCTTAAGCAAATAAGTGCGCTAAGAGGAACACTGAAGTTGTTTCATGCCGTGGCTGTTTTAATCTTTGGGCATGAACTAGCAATTATTTTCATAGGGTGAGGGAGTAGGAGTAGCCAGGGTGTTTCTGAGGCCCATAATGGTCTTCTGCGGTGTGCACGGAGAATCGAATGTTATACCACAAGATTACAGGCTCTCCATCTCTTCTGACCAGTGCAAATTCTCGTCCACACTTCAGCCTCAATGTGTCATCTCAGCTGGAGTCTGCGGAGGGGGACGTCATCTCGCTGCCTGGGCTTTGGATAAATAAGATGGTATTAGCCACCGTCTTAGAGGTTAGATGAATCCATGGCTCTTGAGGAAGCATACATGGGATGACTTCATAGTCTAAAGTCTGTCTCTCTCAGGTGCCTCAAAGTGTATGGGATTAATTAGCCAAAACAGATGCAAGCAAGCCCCCCCCCCAAGTTTCCATTTATGAGAAATTATAAAGCATCCAGGAAAGATCAAAAATAAAAAAAAAATAGCAGGCTTCCGTCAGTTACATTCTTCTTGGGCCGATCGTGTATTTTCAGATGTTTTTTATTAGTAACAAAAGCCAAGCTATCTGAGTGTGTCCTTTCTGATAGAGCAAACTCTTTGAGGACAGCCTTCCTGAAGCTTAACCCACTGTGACATTGCATAGTTCCGAGCTCCCGGTGCCCAGGATGATATTCACATTTTCTGTAGTAAAGAACGAGAGGCAGAAACATGCTCAAGTTACTGGGAAGACCCTTTACTACACCATTTTGTTATTCCTTTATTTCAAACACTGGGACTCCCTTTCTCCCTAAACTTGAACATCACATAAACATCATCTAATTTCTCTTTATCTCCTCATGCAGGCACAGGATATGAAAAATAATTTCATCCTGAGGTTTACTGGTTTCTAAAAGGAGGTTCTTCTGCAGCTCACACATTTAGTGGGCATTTGATTGGGAGAAGGTCATCCAGGTTGAGTCCTGTCTTTGTCACCATGATTTCCCTCACAGCGCTCACGATTTCCCTCCACGTGTGCGCGTTTGCTTGTCTTCTCTGGAACACTCGCATCACCTGCCCGAATGTCAATCTAGTTCATGCATCATGGCCTTCCTGGTGTCAGTCTAGTTCATGCATCATGGCCTTCCTGGAAGAGGCCTACTGTGGTCCCTGCAGGTCTGATATTTTCCGCTTTTAAACTCATGCCACTCTTCCACTTGTGCCCCTATTAGGGTATTCTTTACTTATTGCCCTTTATTAAACTATTTGAAAACCCACCTGCACTAGTTCAAGGTGCATTTCTTGATCATCCTCTCTGCATCCTTGAGTGTTCTGGGAACAAGGGATACCATAGAAACAAAATAAATGTGAACCTTATATCCGTGAAGCACCAGGGTATCTCTTTGATTAAATTGTGAGTTCTTCAAGGACATCCAATTCAACTTTATATTTTACATAGGACAATGCTTTGAACACGGAAAGCAATTACTAATTTGTATTAAATAAGTAACTCAGTGGTTTCCAACCCTGTAGGCCTCAATGCCCTCAATAGCCAGTATTTTCCAATGTGCCTTCACAATGCAGAAAGAAAAGTAAGAAATAGGATCCTCTATCTATACACATAATTTGAGAAAAGTTAATCTCTATAAATAAGTAATAAATTTAATAATAACCAAAACATTTAAATCCCTAAAAAGGACAATTAAAGAACAGCAATTTATAACAAAATAATATGCATTTCGCTTATATAAGTGCTTGGGCTTGACTGCTTAGAAGATGTGATGGAGGAGTCAGATGAGTCAGTTTGGATTCTCAACAAATAAAAAGAGAAGAGACCATTCCCTATATGAAGAGCAGGAAAATGAAATTGCACAAATATGAGTGATGCTAAAATAGAAGCTAGTGTTTGGATAGGTTATAACCTAGGCTCATTCATGTAAAATAAAGAGAGAAATAACCTTAATTGAAGTTGGGAAAACATGCCAAGGAAAACTTGCAGGCTAACAAAGTGGAGAAATAAGGAAGCAAGACACTCCAACGAATGAGCTGTATCTTACTTGTAAGGGGAGGGTCAAAATAATTCATATGGAATGACCTAGGGCAGAGTAGTGACAGAGTAGCACAGAAAACATATCTTCTATTTTAAATTCCTGCCACGTGTTGGGAAATACTTTCAGTTTCTGGTATTTATTAAGACTTTCAAGGCCAAATATTTTGGCAGGTGGTAGGGAGACGAGGGTGGATTAAGAAAAAAAAAAGAGTAATACATTCAGGAGGCTGTAGAAAACTGTTTTACGATATGTTTCTGGGGGAAGTATAAGAGGAAAATTAAAATTAATAGGCAACTCACTTCTGCTTCCGGTCACGACTGAGGAGCTAGTACTGGAATAGCCTTCCTGCCATAAACAACACATATCTGTACAAAATACAGGAAACAAATGGGTTCTGATGTTGGACAAGAGCCAGAACCAGATTGGGATTCCCGAGAGCTGGGAAAGATGTGTGTCACATAATGGCTCTTGTTTTCAGTCTGAAGCGGCGTTCCGGACCACAGCACAGACAGCAGGAGCCTACACAGAGCACAACCGTCTTAATGAACTAGAGAAACAGAATAGAGCCTCGGGAGGCTGAGAGAGCTAGTATTTGCAGGGCAGAGCCCCAGAAAGAAAGAAGAAATACAGAGAAATCTCCAGAAATCTGCATATGAGTCTCCTTAGATCTAGGATGGGATCTTGTGAGGCCGAGGAAAAACGGTTACTGGGGGAGGAGCAGGTGCCCAGGAGAAGGAAGGTGAATAACTATGGACCATGCGTGGTCCCGAGAAAGGTTCAGAGTCAATCCAGAATGGCAAGACCTTATTAAACCTTTGGGGCACTAGAGACCCCTGAAAAGCCATGTCTTGGAAGTAAGGCCAAACTAGTTACTCAAGTCTTGACCTCATAAAGCTTAATAACAAGACTCAAAAGAAATTAAGCTAACCTACAGGTAGTTTAACAACTGCTGGAGCAAAACTCAACACTCTTTAAAGGAAGACAACAAAATCGAGAGAATCAACATTTTAACATTTGCTATTTGCAATCTGATCCAAGTGTACTCAACACGTAAAAGCAGGTTCCTTGTTGACCTTTTTGTAAAAGGTGTAACAAATGTGTTACAGGAAAAGAGAGGGGGAGGATAGAAAAAATATTTTAAGAAATAACATTCAAAAGTTTCACCAAATGGATGAAAACCATAAACATTCAGGTCCAAAAAGCCTATTGAACTCCAGACAGGAGAAATTCACACAGAAACACAAAGGGACACATTATTATCAAATTCTGTAATAGTGGTGACAAAGAGAGGAATCTAAAAGAGAAAAAAAAAGACATATTATGGCTACCACAAACAACATAAGCGAGAAGACAAGAAATGGCTTTTAAAAATATGGAAAAAAACAAACAAGCAAAAACAAAAATCCAAAACGCAATAGCAAGAACAAAACCCCTTCTGTTTATCAAGAAGAGCATTTAGCAAGAACATCCTTCAAAAATTGACATTTTCACAATAAGCAGAAGCCAAATTTGGTCAGTAGGTATTACAAGAAATGTTAAAGGATGTTCTTACCTCTCAAGGAGAAAGATACCAACCACTTCAAAACCCAGATCCTTGGCCCCTCCATACTTTCTTAATCAGGGAGCTCTGCAAACGTTGGCTGATATGCCCATTTTCCATTTCAGATAAATGAATCCCACTGGATCACTAATGGAAATTCATTCAGATCATCAAACTTTTTAAAAAATGTTTATTTGGTTTTGAGAAAGAAAGGGAGATAGAGCATGAGTGGGGGAGGGGCAGAGAGAGAAGGAGACAGAAATCCAAAGCAAGCTCCAGGCTGAGTTGTGAGCACAGAGCCAGACATGGGTCTGGAGCTCAGGAGCTGTGAGATCATGACCTGAGCTGAAGTTGGACGCCTAATCGACTGAGCCTCCCGGGTGCTCCATCCAGTCAGAAAGCAAATGAGTAACATATCTCCAAATCATTATCATTACCTTTAACCTTATCCCACAGCTGGAAAGAAGCGCTTGAAAACCCTCAGTGACAAAGGTTATTTAAAGAAATCTGTTTCTCAATAGTTCCTATGAAAATTCCTTTTAATTTAATGTGATCGATGTCATTTCCTTGTATCTAAAGGGTCATCTCATTTATCTTTTTATCAACAACTCAGAAAAGTAGGTACATCATTTTTCAATATTTTAATTTTGGTATTAAATTTTTCAGTGATTTTTCATTGGATGAAGTAATTCTACAACAGTATGAAATAGTGAACAAAATATCTCTAAGCAGTTTCCTTTGGGAGCTATCTCAAAGGCAAGACAAGATTATTTTTTTTTTTCAGGTTTATTTATTTATTTAGAGACAGTAAGCAGGACAGGGGCAGAGAGAGAGAGAGAATCCCAAGTAGGCTATGCTGTTAGGGCAGAGCCCAACACCAGGTCTGGCTCGAACTCACAAACTGTGAGTGAGACCATGACCTGAGCCGATTTGTGAAATGCTTCACCCAGCTATGTGTCTACTAGTTATCCATGAAAATAGAATAAAGTGCTAAAACATGGTGATTCTTAAAGTTGTTTATAAAGGCTTGTTGATAAATTGTAGCTGGCCTCATTATCTATAACACAAACAATGATATTGGAAACGAGATTTTTTTTTGTTTGTTTTTGATTTTTGTTTTTTGTTTTTTTTTAATATTTTTATTTATTTCTNACGAACCGCGAGATCATGACCCAAGTGAAAGTCGGACGCTTAACCACTAAGCCACCCAGGCGCCCCTGAGACTATTTTTTGTTAATTTTTATTAAAGAATTTCAATGACTGACATCCTTATTTGTCCTCTATCAGTATTTTGAAAATAATAGTTTTATACAACTTTGTATTTCCTTAAAAATCTTATGTATGTGAACAGTAGATATTTACAACATAGAATGCTCTCCTATACTTGTCGTAAAAATGTGCTCATTGCAGGGGTGCCTGGGTGGCTCAGTAGGTTGAGCACCTGACTTCAGCTCAGGTCATGATCTCACAGTTCGTGAGTTTGAGCCCCGTGTCAGGATCTGTGCTGACAGCTCAGAGCCTGGAGCCTGCTTCAGATTCTGTGTCTGTCTCTCTGCCCCTCCCGCGCTCTCTCTCTCCCTCTCTCTCTCTCTGTCTCAAATATAAATAAACATTAAAAAACTTTTTTAAAATGTGTTGATTACAGCATATTACTTGGGACTAATATTTTAACACTGTCATCTTGTCAATTCTTCTTGAAATAATAACATTGCTTAATGAAAAAGTAAAAAAAAAAATATTTATTTTCCATTCCATCATCATTCTAGTAAATTCATGTACAGCTAGTTAGATTAGCTCCAAGACTCTGTAGCTTCCTACAGTTTGCAATAATTTGTGCTGCTCTTTAAGATTTGTTCTGTTTAGATTAAAAGGCTACTTATAAACATTTCAGGGGCAAGATTCCTTGGAAATGTAGCATACCTTTGACAGCTTTATTAGAATGTTTCTTTGTAAATTTTTTTAAATATTTATTTTTGGGAGCATGCAAGTGGGGAAGGGCAGAGAGAGAGGGGGACAGAAGATATGAAGTGGGCCCAGTGTGGAGCTTGAACTCACCAACTGTGAGATCACGACTTGAGCCGAAGTCTGACACTCAACTAAGTGAGCCACCCAGGTGACCTGTAAAATGCACTTTAAAAAAATTTTTTTATTGATTTTGATACTTAATTTGAAAAAAAGAAACAAATAGGGATTAAGAGTGGCTTTTATGGGCAAAGCAGTAAAACTCAATTTCAACTTGACATTGTTGTCATTTTCCTTAATTTCTGATATTTTGAAATAAGATAGGAAGAAATATATGCATACATAGGTTTAGTTATCCTGGAAGGAACAACTCTGAATGTAGACTAATACACATGTTTTGTGTTAGAAATGCAAATTTTATGACTTGAGTTGCTTTTAATGGTACTATTTTCCAAAATATTGAGAAAATCTTTGCAAAGCAACAAAATACAGTTTTCTCTTGATTTACACAGTAGTTGCATTTTTGCAAAGTTTAATAGAAACTGTTAAATCAATTGCTTAATTTTTATACATAAAGGAAGTAGGGTCAAATCTCAAGTAATTGTGCCAGTTAAAATATATTTTTTAGAATATCTGCAGAATGTAGAACCATTATTTGCATTTTAGAACTTCCCCGAACTTTGCAAGACATTTAACATACCTAGCCCCTTCTCACTAAATGCTAGAAACTTCCCAAAACTTGTCTCAATCAAAACACTACAGCAGATTTCAGAAATGTTCCTTAGAGATCTTCCACTGAATGACACTATGGTAAAAGAATAATTGTGGTGTGCACGGGTGGCTCAGTCGGTTAAGCGACCAACTTTGCCTCAGGTCATGATCTTGAGGTTGGTGGGTTCAGGCTCTGTGCTGACAGCTCAGAGCCTGGAGCCTGCTTCATATTCTGTGGGTCTCTCTCTCCCTCTCCCCTGCTTGCACTTGCTCTCTCTCTCTCTTTTAAAAATAAATCAACATTAAATAAAAGAATAATTGTGAATAGTTTGTCAGCGATTCCTCAGGACTACACACTTAGGCTACACATTTTATACACTGCCCATAAATGCCCAACAGAGGGAGTAGGTGGGTGCTTAAATCTGCTATGTACTCAGTCCTTCCTAGAGGAAGGGGGAGGCACCCTCTCTCCTTAAAAATGTGTCTTCTTCTTCCTAAGCAATGGTCCAGAGAGGTCACCTTTTCCTTATGTGTACAAGGATACGATAAAAGCAAATTATGCACAACATAATAAATCAGGATATTCTCACATCTAATGAAATATATATGAATATGAAGATGCAAGCAAGCAAGCAAAAACAAAACAAAAAAAGAGTCCTGAAGTGGAAAAAGGATTTGCCTAACATGTTTCCTTTATTTCGGCATTATCATAATTATGGATAAATGTGTATTATAGCTTCTGACTGGTCATTTCAGAGGTATGGAGGTCAGGGGGTGAAGGAAATCACATTTACCTATCTTTGTCATGGACTCAGAGCATCATCTGTACTGTATTTTTACTGTCTTTGTAGTGAAAACACATTGTTTACTAATTGTTAGCAGTTTGGGACAGGTTGGAAATACACATGGAGACTAATCCTATTGAAATATGTGAATAGACTGTATTTTGTTTATGTATTTCTCTACCAAGGACACAAGCTGTGTTCCAGTCTTCACTCTGGTGCTCATGTTGATTCCACTCTCCACGGAGCCCTCAAGGGCAGCCACTAAGGAGGCCTCTCAGCTAGAATGATCGAGCCAAAGCTCCAGCTTGGAACAGAGAATGGTGTGTGTCTCGTGTGTCTCCTCTAAATGGCAAGTAGGGTGGCTACAGAAAACTGAAAATAAAACGGGTCCAACTCAGGACAAGAGACGACAAGAGAGGCATTACACCTCAAGGACACTTGTCTGAAAATACCTAGGTGATAAAATATATTTTTAAAGATTGTTTTCTGAGTCATTATTGCCACTGAAAAATAATAGTAGCAAGCCACAAGAAAAGTTTTATTTGGCTGAAGTCCCCACCCAAGCCCAGCTCTGACACTACCAGACATTCTTGGTAACTTGGCAACAAAATATCTTCTGTTATGGAAAGGCCATGTTTTTGAATACATATTAATTCCCTTCATTGGCATCTGGGGCCAGTCAGCACACGGAATTTAATTCCCCTGTCCCAGCTCTACTCTGCGGCCCGCTCCCGCCTGTGGACTGTGGCTATCGCTTTCTCTGAAGAACCATCTCACCGCCTCTGCCCTGCCCGTGTCACCACGTCTCTTAGCCAGAAACTGTTTCCGGGGTGGAGGGCGGTGGGCTGTTTTCCAAGCTGCAATTAGGGAAGATGAGAGGGTTCTTTCTTGAACAGTGTCCTTGCCTTTTGAGGCATCCAGTAGAAGCTTCTGGAAGTGTTGCGTTGCGGGGCAGGCAGAAACATCACGAAGGCCTTCAGAGTTCGTAGTCTCCTGCCTGAGACAGACTTGCATCAGAATCTTAACTCTTTCACTACCTGTGTGAAAGAACCTTCCAAAGTCTCAATTTCCCCTGAACCTCGGACATCCTTAAGACCAATTCGAACCAAGAAGGTTCTATGGGTTACCTAGTACACAAGCAGAACAAATGAAAATATTACAGAAGAGGAAATGTTCTGTGATTTTATGAAATTGTCAGGGACTAATTTAATAGCTCAAATCTAGGCCATTCCAGCCTTTGTGAACCAAAGAACAGAGAAAAAAATGACAACTATAGAATAGAGCTTCTAATGTGGAATTAACATACTTTTGCTTGTGGCTCCTTAGTGGACTTNGTGACAGACTCTGAAACAGGCTCCAGGCTCTGAGCCGGCAGTCAGCACAGAGCCCGACGCGGGGCTCGAACCCACGAACCGCGAGATCATGACCTAAGCGAAAGTCGGACGCTTAACCGACTAAGCCACCCAGGCGCCCCATGCTTTTCTTATGTTTCCTTTATGTTTCCCTTCCCTTCCCTTCCCCACCCCCTCCGCTCTCCCCTCCCTCTCCTTCTCATTCTCTCTTTCTTTTGTTAAGTCAGGCTTGATGTGGAGGATGATATTCTCTATCAAAGTGGAAACAAGTTTTCTTTTCTCCGTCTGAGAGTGCATGCACAAATATAAAGGCCTGATCGACACTTTCACTTTGGGGACAATAAATGCACTGCCATGGGTCTCCTTATTAGAATACGGTGGATTATTTTGCTAATTGTCTGGCACCACGAATCACCTGATGCTGAATTCTCTGATAGGGGGCACCTGGCAGCTTTCAGCCTTGCTTGAGAGTTGATTGAATGGCATGGGGCCTGGGCTCTCTGCTTCCCACTGCCCCCCACACTTTCGTGTGGTTTGAGACTGCTTTTATGAGACAGAGAGATTTTCTTTCAGGAAAATATGGTGAACTAAAAAGTCCTTTGTATCTTCCATAACCTGGCGAGAGGGGTTTCAAATCCCCTTAGTCTGGAAGGCAAGGGTGGCTGAAAGCTAACAAAGGAAACCATTTTAAGCTTGATGAGCTGAGAGAAGGGAGACTATTTGAAGCGCTGGAAAAATCCCAAAAGGTTGGCTTTTCTCCTTTTTAATATAAACGTGTGACTAGACTCTAAGAGCCCATTTGATCTGCGTGCTCCTGGTGGGTACGGGTCCTGAAGGCTGCTACTGTTAGCAGTTAAGGGCCATGCTCACCCTCTTGAGATCCAGCCAGCGATGTGGCTGAATGAGGAATGGGTTTATGCAGGGAGCAAGAATAGCCTTTGGAATCACCTAATTAAACATATCATAATGTCAGCTCATGGTGCAACACTTTCTCTTAGAAAAACATATTCTGAAATGGGACAAGATTTTTTTTTTTGCATTTAATATCGACATGTTACAAAGCTTTAAAATCTTAATTGAAAATTCTGCCTTTTTGTATTTTCCCAAGGTTCTAGATTAATTTTCAAAGTGTGGTAAGAAATCCTGGTTTCCCACCCCCTACCCCCGGCTCCCCGCTCCCACCTTCACTCTGGAGTGCAATCCCGCGGTCCTAACACTTGGAGGGGAGCACTCTGTGAACCGCCGCTGGGACCCTGGGGGTTGTTGGTTATTTGTGCAGGGGGGACAGGTACTAAAACGCCAGCCATCAATTTGTGTCTCCTGGTGAAGAGATCTCTACATGGAAGAGTCAGCCTCATTCAAAGCAGTTTTGCAAGCGCAAATTATGGGAACCCAGGAGAATTAGCTGTATTTCTTTAAGTAACCCCCCCTAAAGAAAGTTCTGCTGAAGCTGGCCTGGCCGAGGTTCTCTAAGACGCAGTGCAT
>NW_027527436.1:5416609-5562379 GCF_008692635.1 Crocuta crocuta | reverse complement strand
AGCTGCACCAGGACCCTCCCCCACCCTGTCTTCCCGCGAGTCTCCAGCGGTGTGGGTGGGGCTGCCATGCAATGGCACAGATTAGGTAATACCCCCCTGTTAGACTGCAGATGTGTGAACTAGTTTAAAACTTTTATTAGGGCTTTTATTAGACTCCGATGCAGTCTTGGCCTCTTTACAGTTGCCAACTTCGCCAGTTGCTCACAAGTTATAACAAATTAGGAATACCTAATGCCTAAGCTATTCTTACACTTTGGGGGCAAAATCCCAAACAACTAATAGTCTTCCTTGTGAATCCAGCCTCCCTCTTCGAAATTGCCCTTGCAGGGCACACGGCGCCGGAGTCAGGGTTTTGTACCGCTGTGTAATAACGATGCGGTTCAGTTCTCTCAAGCACGTAAAACCTAGGATCCTTTATCATTTTCTGCCTGCTCATGGAATGCCCTCTCTCACACGTCTTTGATGGCTTTCCAAAGTCGTTTTCTTCTTCTTTTTATTGCATGTATTCCTTAAGTGATCCTAATACTTCTGTGAGTGCCGGATTGGCATCTTTGAAGGCTGACATTGACCTTTGATCCCTAGAATAAGTATGATGAGGTTGAAGATCTTATTCTCCCTTTGCTTGGGGGAAGCGTTGGAGGAGAAGGGGGCACTTCTTTTACCGAGGGAGACATAGCAGCCTGGTCCTTGGCCTCGGTGTTTTTATTATGTACCAGTGAAACAAGCTCACCAGGCTGTCTAGCCCCTTCATCTGAGAAAGATGTCAGTCTCCCCATTTAGATGGACTTACATAGGAGTGAATACGCACAAAGTAGAAGGTTCCTTTTCTCGGTGTTAATGGTGTGCGTTGAAATGTGTTCATTGATTAGTCCTCAAACGTTTTCCCCTTGAAGTTTCAATCCAGGCATGAAAAGGAGATTGCAGGGCACTAAGGGCTGAAAATGAGATATAAGCCTTTCCAGCGAATGAAATGATAGGACGGTGTAACATGAAAAATTTTTTTAATGTTTATTCATTTTTGAGAGACAGAGCGCAAGGAGGGGAGGGGCAGAGAAAAGGGGAGACACAGAATCTGAAGCAGGAGCCAGGCTCTGAGCTGTTAGCACAGACCTCGATGGCAAGGCTCGAACTCAGGAGCTGCGAGGTCATAACCTCAGCTGAAATCTGTCAAAGTCGGTCCGTGGCTTAACCGGCTGAGACACCCAGGCACCCTGGACAGTGTTAACATTTTAGAAAATGAACGTGAGTGTTGAGTCACTATAATGTTACATTTAAACTTATTAGAAATGGCTTAATGCAACAAGCAAGGCACATATAGGCAGATTGCCTGCCTTGTCCACAACCAGTTTACAAGGGTATTAACTCACTTTATTTATTGTGCCTCTGGTTTTGTCTATTTTTTGGTCAGTTTCTGTTTGACTTCCTGCCACAACAGCTACTTTTTATGGTAATGGTTACATTGGAGAATAGTTGACCGATTCTCTGAAAAGCTACAGAGGGGCCCCTGCGCGGCTCAGTCTGTTAAGTGTCTGACATTGGCTCAGGTCGTGATCTTGGGGTTCATGAGTTTGAGCCCCCCGTCAGGCTCTGTGCTGACAGCTCAGCTGCTTCACATTCTGTGTCTCCCTCTCTCTCTGACCCCTCCCCCACTTGTGTTCTGTCTCAAAAAATTTTTTTAACATTAATAAAAAAAAGTTGTGCAGATGTTAAATCATTTGCATCTATTTATTTATTTATTTATTTTTAATTTACATCCAAGTTAGTTAGCATAAAGTGCAATAATGATTTCAAGAATAGATTCAGTGACTCATCCCCTATGTATAACTCCCAGTGATCATCCTAACAAATGTCCTCCGTAAGGCCCCTCACCCATGTAGCCCATCCCTTTACCCATAGCCCCTCCAGCAACCCTCACTTCGTTCTCTGTATTTAAGAGTATCTTATGTTTCCTCCCCCTCCTTTTTATATTATTTTTGCTGCCCTTCCCTTATGTTCATCTGTTTTATATCTTAAATTCCTCATATGAGTGAAGACATACGATACTTGTCTCTCTCTGAATGACTAAATTTCACTTAGCATAATACCCTCTAGTTCTATCCACACTGTTGCAAATGGCAAGATTTCATTCTTTTTGATTGCTCAGTAATACTCCATTGTACATATACACCATATCTTCTTTATCCATTCATCCATCAGTGGACATTGGGGTTCTTTCCATACTTTGGCTAGTGTTAAGAGCCCCGCTATAAACATCGGGGTACATGTGCCCCTTTGAAACAACACACCTGTAGTCCTTGGATATATACCTAGTAGTGCAATTGCTGGGTCGTAGGGTAGTTCTATTTTTAACTTTTTGAGGCGCCTCCATACTGTTCTCCAGAGTGGCTGCACTCTAAATGTCAGTGGATTAAATGCTCCAATCAGAAGACATAGGGTAACAGAATGGATAAGAAAACAAGATCCATCTATATGTTGTTTTAGACCTAAAGGCACCTTCGGATTAAATACTTTGCATCTTATTTTCTTTATTTTATAGATCAAATTGAGGCCCAGGAAAAAAAAAATTACCAGAAAAACCCAGGTACAAATTCTGACTAGATTATACCCTAGATATCTGGCTGGGGGCGGGGCTAGAAGGGTGCGGGCAAGTTGCATAGCTTCTCCGTGACTCCATTGTTCAACCTGCAAAAAGGAGGCCACATTACCTAAAGGGAAAACTGTCACACTGATCAAGTAAAGGGCACATAAATTGTCCGGAACAGAATAGCGGCTCAGCCAACCACTACTTCCTTTTGTTTCCTCAAGTCCCTGCAAGGTTGTTATGGACATGCCTCTGACTTAGAACCGGGGATTCCTAACCAACTCCATTCCACGTTCTTTCTATAATGTCATGCTTCTTCCTGCTGAGATTTGCTGGGAAGCTGCCTGGTCACCTAGCTGCTGCTTCTCACTGGGGCCGACAGTGGAGACAAAAGGCAGAGATGTATTACAAACCCCAACCACTGCCATTAATGAAACTGCAACCACAAACTACAGAAAAGTCATCTGTTGTCATGGGCAGGAGCTGTTGGTATTTTCAGGATCTGGAGCAAGCAGGACTTCGGAGGTTACAGATATACTACACACACAGGACACAGCTGTGATGAGGTGACAGTTGTGACAGAGCAATAATCCTCCCTCTCCAGGATGTTTCTTGTCTGTGGCTTGCCTTTCTAAATAGATTTTATGTAGACTTACATTTGAGGACATTCGTTATGCTCATAGAAATAGCTGGTGATCTGAATAAACTGAATCCTTCAGGAGAGTTATCCTGAAATCATTCACTCACTTGCCATGCATTTCTTCCTCAAAAAATGTTCTGAGCTCTGTTGTGTGCTTAGTGCTTTGCAAAGTACAAGGAAAGGCTCAAAGAAGCATAATACATAGGTCTTTAAGGCTCTTACAAGTTTGGGGATTGCTACATACCTGAGAGCCTAAGAGAGCCTACCAAATATTCATTCATTCATTCATTCATTCATTCATTCATTCATCCCTTACTTATTTAGAGAGTATGCTGACATTAATAAGGCATTGGTGTAGGTAAGATGCAGCAAAGGAAGATAAATAAAATTTGTTTCTAAGTAACAGGCAGTTAGATATGAAAATGACATCACAGTGTTGAATATGATAAACTTTAATATGTAGTATATAGTAGGTAAATTATACAAATTACGGAAATTGTGGAAAGTTAAATAAATGAGAAATTTTGCCTTTGGCAAGCCTTCTCTCATTCAGTCAATGAATCTTAACCTTTGACACCAGCTGCTCTTGTCTGTTCTGCCTCTGCTGTCACTTCCTACTTTATTCTCATTTCCTCTCTAGTTTGTCTGTCCTTGATCTTCTCTGTCTTGAGGCAGCATGTGAGAGAAGTCTTCTCTGAAGCCATGATGCTTGGAGGGCAAATGGGAATTAACTGGATAAAGAGAGGAAGGCTTGCAACATACATCAAATTACGTTCTGCGCCTGAAATTAACACAATGCTGTATGTCAGTTATATCACAGTTCAGAAAAAGAGAGCAGGGCAAATTAAGGAGTGGAAATACATATACAAAAGTCAGGGGAAAGGTGGGATCATGATGAGTCTGAGTGACTGAGAGAAAGCAGGGCAGTTAGAATGAGAGGGAGCTTTTGGTAAAATGAGCCTGGAGGTGTGAGCATGAGGAATTTGTGGGTCACATGAATATTTGTCTTCATTCTTTTTTTTAAATGTTTATTTGTTATTTGTTTTCAGAGGGGTGGGGGAGAGAGAGAGATGGGAACAGCAGACAGAGAGGCAGAGAGAGAATCTCAAGCAGGCTCCACATTGTCAGCACAGAGTCCAATGTGGGGCTCCATCCCGCCAACCATGAGATCATGACCTGAGCTGAAATCAAGAGTTGGACGCCTAACCCACTGAGCCACCCAGAAGCCCCCATTTTTGTCTTTATTCTAAGCAGTCTGGAGAGTGTGTCAAATCCACAGAACATCAGAGTCTCGAGGTAGAGAGCACCTCAGGTTTATCTTGTCCACACTTTGACTTTGTTCTTGCCGCTGCATCTCTAAGGAATGAACTTCTGGCTGGAGCTATAGCAAACAATGTTAGGGATGGAGAACTCAAAACTTCTGAGGCTGCTCAGGCCACCTTTTAATGTTTTGTCCTGTCCCTTATTTCCAAATTAAGCATTTTCTGTGGCATTTAGTACATTCCCAGTGCTGCTCAGCCACCATCACTGTCTGGTGTCCAAACATTTCCGTCACTACAAAGTCAAGCGCTTTGCCTCACCCTCCTCTGCCCAGCCCCTGGAAGCAACCAACCAGAATTCTATGGATTTATATACTCTAGATAGTTCATAGAAATGGAATCTTACAATATATGGCCTTTGTGTCTGGTTCCTTTCACTTAGTAGTTCCTCTGTGTTGCATTTATCCGTACTTCATTCCCTTTCTATGAGGGTGTAATATGGTGTGGTCATTCCACTTTTGAATAGCTGTTAAAAATGCATTTCTTACATGAGTTTTAAATACAAGTCTTTGTTGCTCCACTCACTGGCTTAGTTTTCTTGCACCTTCAGATGAAGGCTAAGGAAAGCATTTGCATAGAAGGAGGTGAGAATCTGGCAATCACCATGTAGGAAGAGATTTGTATGCCTGTTGTTTGAGTCTCTATTGGCCGTAATAACAATGAATAAGGCAGTTTTTAAGTCATAATGACTTGTGGTTAGGCAGTTACACTATTTCTCTGACAGTTTGAGATAATCTAGTTTTCAATATATGATAACTTTTAAGTTCCTAAACTTATAGTTAGGGTCTTTTTTTTTTTTTTAATAAAGACCTAGTTGACATATAATATTCTATCAGTTTCAGGTGAATGACATAATAATTAGATATTTGTATATATTGTGAAATGATCACCACAATAAATCTAGTTAGCATCCATCAATACACGGATATGATTTTTTTCTTGTGATGAACACTTTTAATATCTACTCTCTCAGCAACTTTTGAATTTACACCATAGTACTATTAACTATAATGATGTACATTATATCCCCAGGCCTTACTTACTTATTTTATAGTTAGAAGTTTGGACCTTTTGATTACCTTTAATCATTTAACCCCTCCCCACCATTCTTCTGCCTCTGGCAATGATCAATTTGTTTTTCGTATCTATGAGTTCATTTTTGTTTGTTTGTTTGTTTTAGATTCCACATATTAGTGAGATAATTTAATATTTGTCTTTCTCTCACTTATTTCACTTAACCCAATGATGCCAAGTTCCATCCATGTTGTCACAGATGACAGGACTTCTTTCCTTTTCATGACTGAATAATATTCCATTGTATATATCTACCACACGTTCTCTATCCATTCATCCATCAGTGGACTCTTCGGTTGTTTCCAGTTTTAGCTACTGTAAGTAATGTTTCAATAAAGATGTGGATGCAGACATCTTTTTAAAATATTTTTAATCTTTATTTTTTGAGAGAGCAAGAGACAGAGAGATAGCAGGAGAGGGGCAGAGAGAGAAGGAGACACAGATTCTGAAGCAGGCTCCAGATTCTGAGCAGTCAGCACAGAGCCCGTTGTGGGGCTCAAACTCACAAAATGCAAGTTCATGACCTAAGCTGAAGTTAGGTGCTTAACCGACTGAGCCACTCAGGCGCCCCCAGGCATATTTTCGACTTACTGTTTTCTTTTCCTTCAGATATGTACCCAAAGTGGAATTTCTGGATCAAATGGTAGTTCCATTTTCAATTTTTTTAGAAACCTCCATACTGTTTTGTGCAGTGGCTGCACCAATTTACATTCCCACCAACAGTGCACGCAAGTTCCCTTTTCTTCACATCCTTGCCAACACATGTTCTTTCTGGTCTTAGGGTCTTATACCCATTGTTATTAAATATTTCTAGAATGTATGTTCTTACTGAGACATTTAAACATATGTACAAGTAAATCGTTATGGAAAGTAAGTTCCTTATATTTGCTGCTTTGGCAAGACAGAGACGAGAACTTTCCTGCTGCTTAACAAATCGCTTTCTAAAGTTGGCAGTTACCAAAGGCTACTTCATGGAGTGCTTTATGAAAGAAAATAACAAACTACTTAAATTTTGGAAAGGAGGAAAAAGCACATCTTTACTTGTTTAGTTCTGGTTTTCATTTTCTCAGATTGTTGACTCATAGAATTTCTTTATTTTTTTGAATGTGGATTTCTCAAATCCATTTATTTTATTCTCTACTCTTCGGGTTATTTGGTTTTATTGAATTTTAAGAAGTTGGTGCAAATAACCATTTATTTCGCTTCCTCATAGGAAACGAACATCAGCTACTGTTGCACACCTCTGTGCAGACCGAGGTCGGGCATAACACTGGGACTGTGCCCCTGCGGCAATCAGTGGAAGAAGCCAAGGAGAGAGAACTCCATGGGCTACGTCATCCAAACTCAACCTCTGCCACCGTGTGAATTACTTACTCAATAGGATAATTTTACTGGTATAACCGCTGAATGTGCTTGCCTAAATTGTCCAGAGACAATTGACCTACAGCACATAGTTGGTTTCTATCTCTGACTTTTCTATCTGCACAGGATCCTTCTGTCCAAACACTAAACACCAGAGCATCTTTTTCAATTCTTGGTTGGTTTGAGCCACGTTAAGAACTCCCAAGTTAGGCTGTACAAACTTAGAAACCCTGATTGGGGTCCACCATATAGTTTTAGAGTAATGCCAATAAAACCTGTTTCAATTTCGTTAACTGTTTTTGTATAAATGGGGCCTCCTTTTTCCAGCTCCTGTCACGGGTCTCTTCAAGCACGTATGACAGAAGGTAGCCTGGGAATTTTCCCATTATTTAGTTTTAGAGCCCCAAACGCTGAGAGCAAGGACCTAAAGTAGGCATATTCTAAACATACCCTTTTAGGGGCACCTGGGTGGCTCAGTCAGTTAAGGGGCCAACTTCTGCTCAGGTCATGATCTGACAGTTCGTGGGTTCGAGCCCCGCGTTGGGCTCTGTGCTAACTCAGAGCCTGGAGCCTGCTTTGGATTCTGTGTGTCCCTCTCTCTCTGCCCCTCCCCAGTTCTCACTCTGTCTCTGTCTCTCTCAAAAATAAAATAAAAAACATTTAAAAAATCAACATAACATGTTGTCTCATCTATCATGAAATAGCAGAGCTAGTCCTGAATCCTGAAATCCATGGCCCATTAGCCAGCTTGAATCTGTGTAATAGAATTAGAGATCGATTGGAAGACTCTTCCGGGGATGGCTCGTGGAGGAGAGAATGTACTCACAGTTCTCTCTTCCAAGCAAGGTCAGATGGGGCCCCAAGAGGAACATCTGGAATCGTAGGGCAGATAGTACTGTGGGGCAGGAGTGGAGCACAGTGGGGCATCACTCAAGAGCACTTGCTGTGGGTTCTTTAGAATTTTGGGATTTTTGTGAGAACGGGGGGACTGATATGTGCCTTTTGTGTGGGAAATCCAGAAGGCAGAGGCTGGCTGAAGTTGCTGTGATGTTGGGGGGCAGGGCAGGCACAGGCCAATGCAGTATGTACAGATATGATACTTCAAAGTTAAGCTGCACTACTAACATTTTCTCTATCACTTTGTTAGGACTAGAGCAACCTTGGCACTGTTATTTTGGGCTGAAGGATTCTTTGTTATGAGAGGTTGTCCTGTGAGTATTAGGATGTTTAGCATCCCACCCCTATGTCTCCCCACTAGATACCAGTAGTACCCATGCTCCCCAGCTGTAAGACCTAAACATTTCTGCAGACATTGCTAAATGGTGGGCATGTGAGGGGCAAACTTGACCCTGGTTAACAACCTGTGGTCTAGACAATCAACCAATTGGTTGATGTTGGGTTGACCAATTTTCGTGATGTATATAAACGGGCTTTGGATAATTCCAAGCCACCAAAGTGATGTAACTACAGGCAAAGTTGGGAAGAGATGTGCACGTAACGCTAACTCAGTAGATATAAATAACCTCAAGAGCACAGACAATATGAAATATAGTAAAATAATTAGAAGCTATTGGTTTTTGAAGATGTATTATCTTTGTTTTTCATGTAATTTGTTTACTTGCATGTCTGTGTACTTTATTTTTTACTTTTTATTTTTTTAAAAGTTTATCTATTTTGAGAGAGAGAAAGCATGCTTGAACAGGGGAAGGCCAGAGAGGGAGAGAGAGAATCCCAAGCAGGCTCCACGCTGTCATTGCAGAACCCGTCACAGGGCTCGATCTCACCAACCGTGAGATCATGAGCTGAGTCAAAATCAAGAGTTGGATACTTAACTGACTGAGCCACCCAGGTGCCTCTGCAGGTTTATGTACTTTAATTTTCAATAAAGACCATGTTTAACAATTGGCTTATAAAATATCTGAAAATTTAATAAATTGGCCCTCAGGTACCAGTGCGAGCTGCCAGCAGCATACCACATTCATAGGCCAAGTTAAGAATGTAGAGAAGAAGAAAGATCTTTTCCCTACACTTGAAAATATAATGTTAAATGGGCCCCAATTTGTAAAATAACTATGTATGCCTTCTATTTTCCAAGTAGCAAACTCTCCCTGAAGGAGGCTTCCTCTAGCATATTTGGGAAGTTGGGAGGCTGTCTTAGTCCTTTCCCAAGTTCATCCATCTGGCAGCTGACTCTAGGTGCTCTGCCCCGTGTCGCATGCTGGCCACCACTTGCTTTGCTGTCATTCTGCTCCTGGAACTCTGGGCCTGCTGTCCTTGATGCTGTGTGTGCATCCTTCAGCAGCACAGAGAACAGCGAAGGCCAAGATCCCACCATATGCCATAGTTGTTAGCTTCGCTCCTCTTCCCTAATATATGCTTTTGCTTTCTAGCCTTTCAGACTCCTACATCCAGTTTCTCCATCGCATTTCCATGGGAGAAAATCCACTTTTGAAGTTAGTCTTGTCCTAGAATCCTTTTTCCTCTCTGCCAGTACCCCAGTGCAATCCAGAGTTTACAATAACCCATAAAAGAATGTTTTCAAAGTCTGATTGTTTAGAATAACACTGGCAGTGGGTGGGGGTGTGTGTGGTTATATATGTACACACACAAATACACACACGCTTCACACACCCATCTTCTTTGGTATATGCATAAAATACATATGTACGGAACAGTCAGACTGAACAGTAGCTCTGTGGTTGGGGGTTAGGGAGGTGGAAGAAGACAAATGCTTTTAGTTTAACATTATTGTAAGTTTAGATTAAGTGGGCAATTCAGATCAGTGCCTGCCAGCCTTTTCTCCAGTCCTCCTTGGGACCAAACAGGGAGGTCCTTCAGCATCGAGTATAGTTGATCCAAGTCTTTGAGAATGTTCGCTGTTGATGTTCACTTGCCTTTTGGACCTTCTTCTCTCATAAGCTCTTCCTGCTTCACTTCATTCTCTTCCGACAGTACTTGGTGACGACTGCCATGTTAGACATAACATGCACATGTCCAGTTCACGAGTGTTGCCTTCGGCAGATGAACCGAAGCTGCCAGAGGGATGAGGCTTATGGAGGGAGGCAAGCGAAGGCTCCACAGGTCCTCGCGGAAACCCTGAGCTTGGTGTGACATTGATGTAGGAGAAGAAGGGAGTACTGTGAGTCGATTCTAAGCTAAGGAGGTCACTTAACTTAATCCATTCTTGGGTTAGGCGTGTATGGGCATGTGTGTGTAAATTTTAAAAACATAAAACTAAGTTAGGCTTTTGTTTAAACACGCACAAAAAGAGTACAGAATATTAGCTCATTTGCAGTGGAAAAAAACAGGGTTGTCAGTGAGAGACTGGTTATTCCATCTAGATTTTCCTAGCTTCAAATATAATGAAAGAAAAACAGACTAACTAATACTACGTTTATTTGGATAGGTGAGCTCGCTGATCAGATGTCAGCTCTCAGAAGTTATCATTCAGCCTAGAAACTCAATTTAATTATTTGCAATTAATTCTTCTTTGTTTTGGAAAAAGAGGACGATATCAGTTTTACTTACAGTCCCCTTTGAAAATGTACGTTTTCCTTCTGCTGGTGATTTGAAAATCACTTTCTACTACTGTTAATGTCTTTTTTCAGGTTTTTCATACAGATAAGCAAAATGTCAAATGAAGACATGATTGCAAAATAATTACCAATTGTACTAGTTTGAAATATATTTTTAAATCTTAATTTAAACTCAACTTTGAAGACCGAATTGACATTTGGGAGAAATCGAAATCTTTTGAGGGAAATAAACTTAAAAAGTGGTCTAATATGCCTAATATAGTGTAAAAATGAAAAAAATCACTGAGTCTCTAAAATAATATTAATTTTTATTTCTATTTTTCTTTAATATCAACCTCTTTTTTTGGCTGTTTTATTGAAAATTCTACAGACAGTAGCTTATTTTTCCACTAACCTAAGCACCTGAGACTTTTGGCTGATGGCTATAAGACCAATAAAATTGCCTATAAAATGAAACTTTATATCATAACTTACATAACGTTTATGGAATATATTCCAACATTTACTTGTTTCCAGAAGCACACATCTCAGTGTTTGCATGTATATATTCATTATATTACAATGGAAAACAAAAACTCATAATCTGATGTTGAATAATGTTAACACCTGCTTTGTATTATGTTGTGATAGTGTTTCGTACATATCGATTAATAAATTTAAACAGAGAGAACATTGATCCTGCTTGGCATAAAATTTTTCTGAGTCTAATGTGAAGGAAGGAAACAGTAATATTTTATTAGAACATGTTTTATTGGTTTGATTTTCAAGTGCTAGAGTAAAATTGTGGGTCTGACTTTCTATACAGCATAAAATAATATGGTCAGCCAGTGTGATTGGTATCATCTTGTGTATTAGTCAGGGTAGTCCAGAATATATATTTGTATGTTCTCCAGAATATACATATTTACATATATATATATATCAGAATATACATATATCATATATATATATACATATATAAATGAAATAGAGACAGACTTATTAGATATTTATTATAGGAAATAGAAATTGGTTCACATGATAAAGGAGGCTGAGAAATCCCGAGATTTGCCATCTGCAAGCGAGAGACCCAGGAAAGTTGGTGGTGTAAATCAGTCCAGGTTGGCTTGAGAACCAGGGGAGCTGAGAGTGTAAATCCTGGTTCAAGTCCAAAGGCCTGAGAACCAGAAGCATGAGTGTCTAAGGGCAGGAGAAGATGGATGTTTCAGCTGAAGCAGAGCAATTCGCCAGTCCTCTGCCTTTCTTATTTAGGATCTCAGTGATGTGGATGATGCCCGCCTGCATTGGTGGAGGTGATCTACTTTGCTCAGGCTGCTGATTCAAATACTGATTTCTTCCAGAAACACTCTCACACACACAATCAGAAATGACCTGGGTGCCCTTCACCCAGTCAGGCTGACAGATAAAATTAATCATCATATCTCATAACTAGCATACTGCATGTCCCCACCCCAGGGCCTTTGCCTGTAGTAGTATTTCTTTTGATATCCATTTGGCTTAACTCTTTTACCTCCCAAAATTCTTTGTTCAGTATCATCTTCTCAGATACCCATGATCATTCTATTTAAAACTGCATTCTTGCCATCCAGCACCTTCCATCTCTTTTACTCTAAGTCATTTCTCTCTATAGTACTATATCTTTCAAAAATGCTATATAATCAATCGTTATTGATTATGTCTATTGTCTGTCTCTTCACAGCAGATTATCAAATTCATGATAGGAAGAACTGTCTTTTTTCTTTTTCAATTTGCTTTTTCATTGCTGTATTCCCAATGCCTATTACAGTGTACATAGTAGGAGCTCAGTGTGTATTGTTGTATAAAGGGATAAATAAATGGATGAATAGATATAGGTTACCTTCTCCACATATTTGTGTATTCACTGGTTAATTTCCTAAAGGTTTTTCAAAAGGAATCTTAGCATTTCACAAAAGCAGCAGACCTACTCTATAACCACCACTTACACTGATGACAATGAGCATTGCGATAATTTAGAGAAAAATCCCATAGAGTTGCAGCCAGTAATAGAATGAAGTTAATTTGCTGAAGATCGTAGAATTCTTCTCAACCATAAAAAAAAATCATAAATGTAGCATTACTCTGCCAAGTATGACAGACCCAGCGATGTAAGTCTTTGACTCATTTAGCACAAAGGAACTTATGTGGATACTTAAAAAAATTACTCGATAGAAATGTGATTTGTTGGGGCGCCTGGGTGGCTTAGTCGGTTAAGCATCCGACTTTCGCTTGGGTCATGATCTCGCGGTTCGTGGGTTCGAGCCCTGCATCGGGCTCTGTGCTGACTGCCAGCTCAGAGCCTGGAGCCTGTTTCAGAGTCTGTGACTCCCTCTCTCTCTGACCCTCCCCTGCTCACGCTGTCTCTCTCTCTCTCCTAGAAATAAATAAAACATAAAAAAAAAAAAAAGAAATGTGATTTGTTAGTGATCTACCAGTATCACCCAGTGGGGCGTCTCGACACCTGAAATCTCTAATCCATACGCTGAAATGTGTTTTGGGCACTGGTCTCGTTTCAGTGCAGTGGAAACCAGGTGGAAGGGATAGCAGCTTCCCACAATAGATTTGTACTTGACCAGGGATGTGAAGAAGAAAATGCAGTGTGGGCAAGAAAAGGAAGGAGTGATGCTTGCCCTCCTCTTCCCCTTTCTCACATCTGTGTCTCTTTCTCTCGCTACCCACTTGTGCTTCTTCTGTGGCTCTCCTCCATGTGTGAGTCTAAAAGGAAAACATAATATTGCCTTTGCAGTTTTAATAAGAGTGTGGTTTCTTGTCCTTGCTAAAGATGGATATTTACTGAGGAAGAAAAAGCTGAAATAGGTATTTGGAAAAAAAAACTATATTACTAATGGCAAAAGAAATGAAGCAGTGGAAACAATGGGTAAAGGAGGTGGAGCAGAGACTTGACTTTCATGGATATCATATCACACCTGCCAGCCTGGAACCATTGTTCGGTTCTCCTTGCCCTAGATTTTCAAGTAAAGATAACACGTTCAGGAGGGAGAAAGTATTACAGTCATGTTACCTCCACGTGCGCAAATGTTGCACGATTTGCAAAAGCCGTATTGCAATTTCCTTCAACAATTTCTCCACCAGAACAAAGTTGTGTCCTATTAAGTGGTGCTTGGTACGCCCGGCAAACATTCTGTTTACATTAGGCCAAGTATAGGACCCAGAGGTACTTATAAAAGGCACAGAGAAGAGGAATAGGTACTGGTTTTTATTAAAATATTGGGCATTAAAAATGCAATCTGTTCTGTGTAATTCTGAAGCCTGAGTCATCTGGAGTAAGGCTTATGCTGTGCCTTTTTAGAGTTTGGGGCTGTCTACATACTTAAAAATCCTCTCTCTTCCTTTTTGTCCAGCATCTCCTCTACCCATCTGTCACTCCACACCTCCCATATAACAAGACATTTACACTACACAATGGATCTAAGTTGACTAGTTCTCCATTTTAAATATATTTTGTGGTTTCCCTAATAATAAACGAAATGAGAGATACTACACATCACCCAGTACAAGTCATTGCACTACAGTAACTTTTAAGTTTGGAGTTACACAATAAGTTTTATAAGAAACCAGCAAAAAGTGGGAAAGTGATCCTGAGAATTCAAACTCTCTCTCTCTTATATATATATTGATATATATAAGAGAGAGAGAGTTTGAATCATATATATATATACACACACATTCTCCATTATATGTGTGTGTATATATTCTCTCATATACATATATAATTTGTATAAAGCAATTTTACAAATATTATTTACATATATTCTCTCATATTGCCTTTTCCACATTAATAAAAATGTTTTGTTATGAATTCCATTTTATAGTGCAAAACTGAATTTAGAAAAATGAAATAATTGACCCAGAGTCACATAGCTAACACATGGCAGAGATGGAATTCAAACTCAATTGTATCTGACTTCAAGGTCAATGTCCATTCAGAAAAGGGAGCTCCTATGTGACATGGCTGTCAGGGAATCAAGGGCATACTTGTCTTGGTGGGCTATTGCAAGAGAAAATACTTCCATGGTCTATTTTTAGAACTCCTACTAACATGGTGAACTCTGCTCTACCAAATGCTACAGGTCAAATGCCACTTGTTGTTTTCACATTTCTGTTGTATTGATTTCATTTTGCTTTGTGTGAAAGTTACTTGCTTAGATGGCTTTTTCCTCAAAACATGGTGTATTCTGTGCACAAAATAGGCGTGCGATAAATGTTAAAAATGAAATAGTAGCTCTGCATGAGCATGGAGAGCCAGGGATGCAGAATCTTTTAAATTCTTATGACATCTGCATTAGCATAAAAGATAGAAGAAACCATTTTCTTGGCATTGAAGTTCAATCCTTTCCAGCCAAACATAGAAAGCTGTCATGTGAATATTTTTGAACCTCAAAAACAATTTTGGTTTAAGTCTGGGTGGGGGAGGAGGAGGGATGGTGGCTCTTATTTCTCCCACACCCGTCCACCCATCTCATATTAGAACACGTAATTCCAACAGTGCTGACTGTCTTAAATTTTATGAACAGAGTGTCCTCTGGACACTGTTTAGTATACACATTGCCTCTTTAAGAAACTTACTTGTAGCTTCTAGTTAAATTAAAGGACCAGCAGCTGCTGAACAAAAGTATAGCCTAGAGGTCATGTTTATGAGTTTCTTAGGCAAAAAGAAGTCATGTCAGAACTACTATTGTTATGAGTCTGAATGTTTCCAACGAAGCCTTTGCACGAATCATTTGCTTAGTACTAGTCATTCAGTCATGCCACTTGATTTCAGCCCACTATTTCCTCTTCGGACTGGCAAAAACAACTCTACAGAGGAAAACATTTCATAAGAAAAATCATGGGCTTCTGCCTTATAAACCATAGACCTGGACTCAATGACCAGCTCATGGTGCTGCCGCCTCTGGCTGCAATGGCTTGGGAAGACCACAACAAAGACACAAGCCCATGAAAGTAGAAACTGTGTCTCCTCCTTTCTTTGTTTTCTCAATAGAATATTTTAATACATAGTAGGTAGAAGACCAATCTTCCTGGTTTGCCCAAGACCGTCCTTGTTTTAACTCTGAAAGTCACATACCTTGAGAAACCCTTCAGTTCTGGTTAAACTGGGATGGTTGGTCGCCACAGTATTAGGTGTCTTACCAATGCTGTTAACCAAGAGACTCACATTCTCAGACTGGTTTTTGATCTAGAAGACTCTGGACCGTGGTGACCAAATCACAAATCAGTGCTTAAGTCCCAGTGAATTTATACTCAAAAGTAGTCCTGGAATCCCCAAAGAGCCCATAAATATCCTTTGCTTTGAGCTCGCATCGTGGATGCCCTGTTATAGGTGTTGACATACCGGTGTGCTACCGATGAGTTCCAGGTGCGCTGAGATATGGATTCCCTCAGCTCTCGGGTTGGCTTAGCAAGGCCTTCAATGCCTCCAGCCCTCAGTTGTTTCCCTCTGGCCATGAGCTATCTCATCTCTTTAGCCAGGTGGGCGCTATAAAATAATACAATTTTCTGTGTGTGCCATAATGAGAAAAATTTCAGGAAGAATTGTTCAAATCCAATCCATTTATTTTACGGATGAAGCCCAACTTAGAACATTTCTATTAAATACAGGTTTATATCAAGCTGAGGCAAAACTGTTGTTTGATTTGTCTTCTGTTCAGCTGTCTTCAAAGTGACTGAGATCACTACCAGGGAAAGCTGATGGATTACATAGTGAGTGGTAAGTAACAGAACTCAACAAGCCAAATGGATTGTGCCGTAGTCTATTCATTTGCATCAAAAGCACACAGCTAGCTAGGTGAAGAAGAAAACAGACATTTGTCTGGATAAGATCAATAGAAATTCCTATGTTGCTTCACCTATCTATGTTTTTAGTAAACATATGCCATTTAAGTCCAAATTACCTTTAAGTTCAAGTTATCTATATGATGTTTCAATTCTACACTT
This sequence comes from Crocuta crocuta, assembly GCF_008692635.1. Classification (NCBI taxonomy): domain Eukaryota; kingdom Metazoa; phylum Chordata; class Mammalia; order Carnivora; family Hyaenidae; genus Crocuta; species Crocuta crocuta. The sequence goes on along the minus strand of NW_027527436.1, from coordinate 5,545,894 downwards.
GCACATATACAGGTAAAGTTATGATTTCAAAAATCTAGATGTTCGAAATGTAAAGAAAGCTAAGTAAGAATTGTATACTTAGAAATCCAAATTTCCAGGACAATAGGCATTTCCACTTTAACTCAATTATTTGGTAATGCTTAGTTCAAGTTCAAAGTGGATAAAGGCAATATGCACATAAAGATCTATGGCCTCCAGGGTGCTAGAGTTTCAAATTCCTGGTTCTCTTGGTGTTCCTCACAAGCAGTGAGGGGAGAAGGGACAGATTCTGTGTATAAAGTTGAGCCTTTACAGATCAGAACTTTACATTGTGCCAAACTCAAATTCTGCCCAACTTCTGGCTCCTCGATTGCTTAATACATTAGTGGACTCGTTCCAGTTCCCAGTGGTTGGAGCTCCACATCACACAGTGCCTGTCCCATCTGCTGCTAATTGGCACCCTTGTTGGTAGTTTCCAAAAGCAGAACAGGAAAAATAAAAAGGACTATCTTTCTATCCTTAGAAGCTAGAAGTTTAGTACAGTCAGTCCTCAATTTAAAATGAGCTGTGTACAAAAATATTGTATGTAAATCAGTTGTTTAGAACCCAGAACAAATTTTTCCAATGAAATAAAGTCATGCCTGTTACTTCCCCAGGTCAGCCCAGTTCACCAAAATCTGTTTGACCCATAATGTGCCCCCCAAATACAGTCCATCTTAATAGCACAGAACCATCCTGGGAAAACCAAGAAATAGGAAGAAGCGGTAAAACCAGTATGGCCTTTGGTGACAAAAGGCCAGGCTGTACTCTCACCAACGGTGTGACCTTGGACAATTCCCAGAAGTCTTTGTAGCTCTAAGTTTCTTTAACTGAATAGGAGGAAGAGGGCAGATAATGAAAGTTGTTTTTCATCTCTCACTGGGCTGTTTGCTGCAAGGACCAAATAAGATAACATATACGAAGCCATTTGAAAACTTTCATCCTGCCCTGAAATAACAGAACCACAGGTCTCCCTATGTTTCTTCCCTAAATCTTGTCAGCAGGGGTGAGTCAGGGACTGCTGCCTATCCATGTTCCTCTTTGTGGTTCCTGTTTGGGAGAAGGGATGGGGAGATTGGGAGATAATGAGGCAGCAGGAACAGAGGTTACCGAGAGATGGGACCAAGGGGCTGGCTCCTTAGGACAGAGGAGTTTCTATTCCATATAAATCCCCAAAGATTATTTTTTGGTTCAGGATGTTCTCTATCATCCCTGTATTTTCACTCTAGGGCCCTAGGGATTGGGCGTGGTTTCATTGTCAATGCTTGTTGCTTCTGAACAGCATATCGTTCTTCCTCAATTTTATTGAGGACTCAATGTTTTTTTTTTTTAATGTTTCATAATGAATTTGATTACTTGAGCATAAGAGAAAGAGAAAATCAGAAGACTCTCACCTCTACCATCTCTATCTATCTATCTATCTATCTATCTATCTATCTATCATCTGTCAAACAATCATCTTCCCTAAGTGATAGATGAAAAATAAGGCCACAGACACATGCTAAATGCATATTTTTGTAATATTAGAAAAATTACACTTTATTTATATTGAACAGGAGGAGTTGACCCAGGGACTTTCATCTCAGGCCTGGGGCTGGAGCTATGGAAAGAATAACAGGCTGGAACTTCTCCCTAGCTATTGGGAAAAAAAAACCCAGCAAGATGTCACTGAGGTTGGAGAGCCTGAAAAACAAGGCAGACTGCTTGAAGGAAGGGGATCCCTTGGGTGGGATGATCACCTTTCCCTGCTCTCCTAATCTTCCTTATCTTCCCCCAAGAAAGGAGATGCCATCTAGGACATCCATTATGGCATTTATTATGATTGTGGCACTTGACTCACTTCTGACCACTTACTGTTCTGTTTCCATCTTGATGGTCCAACTTCCGAGCATTCTCTCATCTTTCCTGCAAGCACCTCGCACCACCCTGTACCCTCTTCTTTGATGATGCCAAGCACCTTGTTCCACCCTCTTTCTCTCTCTGCATCCCCCTCCGTTACCACTAACCTCATACGACTCTTCTCCTCACCTCTTTTTCAGGCATCAGCTTTCTGCATGTTAATTTAATTCAGCAAGTATCCATTGCTCTATTAGAATGTGATGATGTTAAAACATATTTCCTATCTTTATGGAACTGTCACATTTGTAGATGAAACATGACATACAGCAGGGAATGCAGAAGTCAAGCGCTAAGAACGTAGAGGAGGCAAAGATCGATTCCAAAGAGTATGTGGATTTTTAGTGGGGTGGGGGGCAATCAATAAGGCCACCATGGAGATGGGGTCTCAAAGGATATGGAAGAGTTCAAAGGGGAGAGGACCTTTTAAATAAAAGGAAGACACCCTTAAGAAAATTCCAGTTTGATGATCACATGTAATAAAACAGCACAGACTAATAAGCCACTATCACTTCCCAGGAAATCTGTCCATCATTTTTCCCCATGACAAGTGCAATAGGACCTTTGGGCCTTAAATAAAAATTTCTGATAACATAGAAGTAACAAATATATCTGTAAGACAAGCCCCTAGAAGCCCTTAAAAGCAACCCACTAAACCAGGACTCAGGAGGAAAAATAGCAAATCAAGTGTATCTCAGCCACTCATGGCTCACAACCAATGCAGCCCTGTAGTCAAGGATACTGGCTCATTCTAATAAATTCTTTGCTAAAACCCCCCAGTGGAAAGGTTGTAATCATGTGGTTCTATTTAATGAAAGCATAAACACAGGCCATCCCATTCTAATTTAGAAGAGGAGAAAAGTTAGGATCTGGGGTTCTCAGGGCAGTGACTCACACTCTGAGCCATTAACTCAAGAGAAAGCCTGTGTTGACATGTACAAATTGGGTGTCTGTTTTGACTTGACTAGTCAAGGAAACAGGCAGGTTTGGTTAAAAAAAAGAAAAGAAAACAATAGCCAGGACAGTCAAGAAATAGGCGAACTGATTGTTTGACAGATGATTATTATTTTCGTTTCGGTCTGTCACTGTGTCAAGTAAATCACACCAGTTAAAACACATGAACTTGATGTTCAATACACTCTTGGTAGCATCCTATCCCCCCATCTCATTTGTGTGGAGACTCAAAACTTCTCACTTGACTCTTTCTTTTCTACTTACTCGTCTATACTTATTCCTCTTTCTTGTTCTTGCTTTGCTCACAATCCATTCTCCATTTCCCACCATGCTTTCTTCATCTATTCCTAACAGGAAACAAAAACTGTGTGCAGGTTTTCTCCTCTGAAGCTAATTATGATGCTGTGTTTAATTTTTAAGGAGTTACATCAGAAATCAATTCAGGAATTTACATCTGCAAACTGACAGAAACCTACATAAACATGTTCACATTCAAAGAGAGAATATTTTGACAGTTCTTAAACAAATTTCCAGTCTGATTTTTATTTGTACAGAACGGCTATAGGTAATGTGCTGACACTTTCTGGGAATCAAAAGGTCAGGCTTATTATTTCTCATTTGGTTTCCCTGAGTCTTTATGGTGTCATTCAAAGAGCCTTAGACTGAAAATCAGATTTCTGTTCTATTGTCTGTTTCACTACTCATCGGTGGTTGGCTTACTGGGTCTCCCTGTCTTACTTGAATGGTAGAAGATCGGTCTACTTGATTTCTACCATTGTAACACCCCAGGATTGTGATTCTCTAAGGCTTCTAAGAATAGATAACCACCCTGGCATTTAGCATTTAGACACGATTTCTTTATAAATGCTTAATATCATTTTTGGCTTTGCTAGAAACCTCATCTTGAACATCACAGCTAAACACAGCCTTCTCTATACTTTGAGAAATAACTAATTCTGCAGCCTAGATTTCTCAAGGAGATTCATTCCTGAAGATAGCCCTGAGGTATGCTAACATGAAAGACTTAAATGTCATTATCTCATGCCTTGATGCCTTGTTATACTGACATAGGTCCCTTAGATGCCTGGAAATTCTTGCCCTGCAGTCTCGGCTACAAATAAGTTAGATGTCATGGTACTGGGAACAGTTGTTCTTTTTTTTTTTTTTTTTTTAATTTTAATGTTTATTTTTTGAGAGAGAAAGAGAGAGAGATGGAGAGTGAGTGGGGGAGGATCAGAGAGAGGGAGACATAGAATCCACAGCAGGCTCCAGGCCCTGAGCTGTCAGTACAGAGCCCAACACAGGGCTCAAACTCACGAACTGTGAGATCATGACCCGAGCCAAAGTCGGACGCTTAACTGACTGAGCCACCCAGGCATCCCTGGGAACGGTTGTTCTTACGCTGAGCTCTGGCTGCTTTCCTGGGCATGAAGGGGTATTTCTGTTCCACCAGACTCAGTGTATTCACCTGTTGTTCTGCTGGTTCACAGTTTCTTTTTTTTTGGTTCATAGTTTCTTGTCGGTAGCTGGTGATTCCCAGCTGGGTATAAAAGCCCATCTCAGATGCTGCCTTTATTCCACTACTCGGTACCTTGTCTCTGTTACTGATCCAAAACATTGCATTTCCTCCTGACTGACCACTGATGAGGCATGGTGAGCACAGCACCACACTGGTGTCCTCGGGGCACCAACCCTTTGTGATGACCCATGGAACAGCGGTGGGGAGAGACTACCCTTTCTGTTAAGTTCTGCTTAGAGGGGATCCCATAGAAGAGTTCCTTATGTCACAAAATAAAACAACTATTTCAGGCTTTACTTAGAACTGTTTGCTTTCTGCAATGTCAGATGGAGTCCAGTTGGGGTTATGTGGGGGATAAATCTCAGGCTTGCTGTGTTCAGAATAATTTTCCTCATCCAATGACTAAGGCTTTTTTACTGAGTCACTTCATCGTGCATGGATTCTTCCTCCCTGAGGACCACTTCTCTCTCAAAAGATTTGTCAGGCTTCATGCAAAGACGTTTCTAGAGGCTGACACGGCCCTTTTGCCAGTTGTCCCCAGACACATCGGAGTCTCTTTTAGTCTCAAGCTGAGGCCTTTATTTTAGTTGCATAAAAAGCTGCATATAGTTCAAATTCCTGACTGTATTTTCTGATTTCCTTGAATATATGTGCTCTACCTTCCTACACAGTTCATCCGGCATGAGTGTCTTAATGCAACTTGTTAATATGCTTTTTTATGGTTTGCTATGTTTATACCTGGTCTCTCCTTCTGAGTAGTAACCTTCTCAAAGACAGATCTTCTTGTTTCCCTCTATGATGTCTTGCAAAGTGCTGTTCATATATTAGGATTTGACTGGGACAGAGATATCCAAGAATATCACCGAGGCTTTTAGATAGTAAATTAATTTTACCTTCTTGGGCTCAAAACTTCCTGGGCTCAACAAGAAGAACAAAACACTACAGTGTGTCTCCTACCAGACTCCTGAAGAATCAGATCTTGCAAAGAGACGTTGGGTTTTCTTCTTCAGCTTTGAATCACTGCACTGCATTCTGGTGGTTTAGTATACAGAATAACATCATAGCAAAGAGTCCTAGAGAGTTGAGCATGAGACACTGGGAAGATTGTAATTACACAGAATTTTAAGAGACTGGAACAATTGGGATAACCTAATGATATGGTTAATTGCAGGTTAGTCAGAAAATCATTCTCATTTCAACACTTCTTGAATAATCCTTATAAAATGTCTTTAGCAAAGTTCCATGTAGTTCACACAGCTGTACCATTCTTTGATGTCTGGGGACGTTGAGAGCCTTTAGGTCAATAGAAGAAACATAAAATTTCATTTGTGCATTAAAGGGCAAGATGGTACTGGACACCGGCCTTTGCCTGAACCAGCCACTACATATTCCCTAGGTGCTGCTTTAGATAAATCTTGATCTCTGATTGATGTTTTTATGACTCGTTCCCCCCATTATCTCACTCTCACAATTAAGTTTGTAATACTTTTATAATTAAAATCTATACAAGAAAATATCACCCAAAGTTATTCCCCTTACTGAGATATAACCCTTTAAAAAAAGCATATTTAGGTATTTGGTTTGCTTTGTTTTTATGCTTCCAGTGATTTTTCCCTTTACAGTAAAGCCTTGGATTGTGAGGAACTTATTCTGCGAGTGTTCTGCAAGACAAACAAACATTTCTAATGAATTTTAATTTGATAAACGAGTGATGTCTTGCAATACAAGTAGTACGTGGGGCGCCTGGGTGGCTCAGTTAGTTAAGCGGCCGACTTCAGCTCAGGTCGTGATCTCGCGGCTCGTGAGTTCGAGCCCTGCGTCGGGCTCTGTGCTGACAGTTCAGAGCCTGAAGCTTGCTTCTGATTCTGTCTCCTTCTCTCTCTGCACCTCCCCTGCTCACACTGTCTTTCTGTCTCTCAAAAGTAAATAAATGTTAAAAAAAATATACAAGTAGTACGTGACATGGAATGTCACATGATCACAACTGTGTCAATGGTTCTTGAAATTCCCTTTGATATACAAGTGCTTTGGATTACAAGCATGCTTCCAGAACAAATTATGCTTGCAAACCACGGTTTTACTGTACAGAAAATTTTAAACTAATCTAGAGTCATCATATAGACTAAATATCTGCAAGCAACAAAACACTGAAGTTTCACAGCAGAATAAAAAAACATATTTTAAAAAAGCCTTTCTCTGCACCCATCTTTAGCCTTAGTGCTCCAAGATAATAACTTTTTTATTTCTATTTTTAACTAATTAATTATTAAATTTACATCCAAGTCAGTTAGCATATAGTGCAATAATGATTCCAGGAGTAGATTCCAGTGATTCATCCCCTATGTATAACCCCCAGTGCTCAGCCCCTTAAGTGTCTCCCTTAATGCCACTTACCCATTTAGCCCATTCCCTCATCCCAACGCCTCCAGCAACCCTCAGTTTGTTCTCTGTATTTAACAGTTTCTTATGTTTTGTCCCTCTCTTTGTTTTTATATTATTTTTGCTTCTCTTCCCTTATGTTCATCTGTTTTGTATCCTAAATTCCTCATATGAGTGAAGTCATATGATACTGTCATTTCTGACTAGTTTTGCTTAGCATAATACCCTCTGGTTCCATCCACGTAGTTGCAAATGGCAAGATTTCATTCTTTTTGATTGCCGAGTAATACTTTATTGTATATATATACCACATCTTCTTTATCCATTCATCTATCAATGGACATTTGGGCTCTTTCCATACTTTGGCTATTGTTGATAGTGCCGCTATGAACATTGGGATGCATTGTGCCCCTTTGAAACAGCACATCTGTATCCCTTGGATATATACCTAGTAGTGCAATTGCTGGGTCATACGATAGTTCTATTTTTAATTTTTCTGTTTTCCAGAGCAGCTGCTCCAGCTTGCATTCCCACCAGCAGTGCAAAAGAGATTCTCTTTTTCGACATCCTCATCAACATCTGTTGTTGCCTAAGTTGCTAATATTAGACATTCTGACTGGTGTGAGGTGATATCTCATTGTGATTTTAATTTGTATTTCCCTGATGTTGAGTGATGTTGAACACTTTTTCATGTGTCTGTTAGCCATCTGGATTTCCTCTTTGGAAAAGTATCTATTCATTCATGTCTTTTGTTCATTTCTTGACAGGATTATTTGTTTTTTGGGTGTTGCATTTGATAATTTCTTTATACATTTTGGATACTAACCCTTTATCTGATATGTCAGACAATAATTTTTTAAAAACAGATCTTATTTCTAGTTTTTTCATGTTTAATATGTTAACTTTATAGCATTTATGTAGTATTACAGTTAACAGTAGTAGATCGGATACGTTAGTTCTAATCTCTCCAGAAACATCTCTAAAATGACTGTCAATGGAATTTAAAATAAATGTCATAAACCCTCACAGTCAAATAGAGTGACAGCAACAAAATTTGAGAAGGTGGGATTAATGGCATCAACTTGTATTATACTAAAGCTTGGTATCCTGGTTAGTTTGCAATCCCCTTTCCTGTATCCCATATGTGATCCTGAGATTTGACTTTATTTGCAAGCTAACGAGTTAGTCTGCCATAATTTCATGGATTATGGCAGGAGACACAAGACTTCTGGGTCAGAGACAAAGGACTCTATTCCTCACGATGCAATAGATTAGTAGAGCTTTATATTTGTGTGATCCCACTTGCCTATGAAGTTGCACAGGGAGATGCAGAGCAGCCCCGGCGGATCCTGTACACTTGGAGGTTATCATCACAGCTGCGGGACTGAATTGAGGAAACCCCAATCTTTTATCATGGGTTGTTAGCAAACTGTTCCAACCTTCATCCTGGAAATAGGCATCATCATTATTTTGGACAGTAAACAAGCCTGTCCACTGCTCCCAAAGGAGACATTATCTCTATTTTCCAAGGCCGTTCACTATACAAACATCCTTGAAAAGATAGTCCTAAACAAAAGGCTGTCAGGCAAGATGTGCAGAAATGTAAGAAATCAATGGAGAATGGTCTTCCAACAATGACATAATTCGACAATAATTTTTTAAAACTAGTATTCCGATTTTAAGAAGTTTAAACTTGTAGGTTGACTATGTAGTATGAAAAAAAATTCAAGTATCTTGTTCAAGATAGCAGATCGTGTTCCTCTTTTGTTCTAGTCAAGATCCCCTAACACACCTGTAAAACCTGCATATTATATATTCTTGTGTATGTGTAATTTTATATCATTATATATGATATACATACATATGTGTTATATATGCATATATATACATACATATTTGTATACTCAAAAACAAAACAATAAGGCAGTTGGGGAGGGTGGAGATTACTAGGTAATAAACACACCTATGAAAGAGCAGTGCACAGATGCATTTTGAGGGAAATAGTGCACAGTAAAACTGCTGCTCAGAACACACTCTAAGAGGGCTTCAGAGAAATGACAGTACATATGTTTGCAGGATCAGACTATAAATAGTTGCCTTCAACCTCCCTCCCCTGGCATAGGCATCCAGGTTGTCATTTTTTATCCAAACATGGAGGCTTCTCCCTTAAAGAAATGCAAAGAGCCATTTAAGAAAAGGCCTAGTGTAGATGTTGACATCACAGAGTTAAGTCTTTCTCCTTATGTTCTTGTAATAGAAGTGGTAATAGTTGAGAGTGTTTCCTTTTCATTCATGTGAAGGAAAGCTGAACAGCTGCACATTGTGCTCTATTTCATGTTGAGTGTCCAGGCATATTCTCATTCAAGAGAGATAGTGAAGGGAAAAGAGATATAATATCAGAGAAAATCCTTATTAGCTAAGCAGTTATTTCTTAGATGTGAATGGACAAGCAAAGACCAATATATATGTGAGAACAAATGATATAAAAGAGAAAGATTAAAAAAACAAAACAATAGAAAAACTGAACATAGAGAAAGAAAGAAACAAAAACAACAAAAATGATATAATTTGAGTAACTGAAAATTGTATTGCATCCACAAAACAGGTACAAGATACTCTAAAAAAAAAAAAAATCAGAGGACTACAAAGAGCAATTAAAGGCTAGTAATATAAATCCCAAAATTAAAAACAAGAGCTAAAGTTTGTGGAAAATAAAGCTAAGGATATATATAAGCAAAAGAGACAGAAAAAGAAAGAAACATGAAGAAGTGTAAAGAAACATTGTTACTCTCAGGTGAAATAATTGGAAATATAGGAAATCCAAAAGAAACTATAAACAAACTATTAGGAATAACAGGGGAAGCTAGCCTGACCATTGGACACATGATCAATATGTGAATTAAAGTATTTCTATCTTTAAAGAGAAATAAATGGGAAATAAACACTTTAAATACCATTTTCAAAAGCAGCAAAACAATTATCAAGTACCTAGGAATAAATCCAATGTAAATTTTGTAAGGCTTACGATTATAAAACATTCTTGAGAGAAAATAAATATGTTTAAATAACTGGAGTTTACTAGAGACCTATATCGTATGATTGGATTGAGAATTAGGTTTTGTTAAGATATTAAGTCCACCCAAATTGAACAACAGATTTAATGCAATCCCAATCAAATAACAGCAAGATAGTTTATGGAAATTGACAAATGGGTCCTAAAACATATGGGGAAATATAAAAGACTTAGAATCCCAAAACAATTTTGGAGGAAAAAAATACAAGAACAAAAGTGAAACATTTAAGTTTAGATGTTAAGATTCAGAGTAGAAACAGTAATTAGAGGCAGTGTGCTATCGGCGTTAAGACTAGACTGGTAGTAGATAGTTAGAACAGAATAGAATCCTGAAAAAAACTCTACCTATAGAATCACTCTGATTTACAACACAAGTGTTCCTGTAATTCAGTGGAGAACGCTGCCTTTTCCATAAAAATGGTGCTGGAGCAATTGTCTGTTTTTATGGGGAAAAATGAACCTTGTCTCACATCGCACACAAAAATTGATTTGCAACGGATTGTAAACTTAATATGAAAGGTAAAAAGTAAAGCTTTTAGATGAAACTACAGGGAAATACCTTCATAAACTTGAGAATAGACTAAGATTTCCTAAACAAGACACAAAAGGCACTAATCATAAGTGAAAAATGTGAGAATTGGATTTCATTAAAATCAGAAACTTCTGTTCATACAAGTATACCATAAAAGAATTAAATGGCAAGCCACAGAATGCAAGAAAATATTCATGATACCTAGATCTGAATAGCACTAGGGTCCAGAATATTGAAGTCTTCTACATAACAAAGAGAAAATGCATATAACCCGATTTAAAAATGGACAAAACACTTGATTGTTTTATAAAAGAAGCTATCCAAAGGACATAAGAGAAAGCGATCAATATCATTATTCGTCAGAAAAATGCAATTTAAAGCCATAATGAAATTCCATTTTACATCTACCAGAATGGCTAAAATAAAAAAGACTGACAGCGGTGTGTATTAGTGAGGCTGTGGAGTGACTGACATTCTCATGCATTGCTGGTGTGAGTGGACATTGGTCCAGCCACTTGGGAAAAAAGTCTGACAGTTTCTTATGAAATTAAACATAGTGACCCAGCAATTTCATTTCTAGTTATATGCCTGAAATAAGTTAGTACATATGTCCATCAAGAATGTACAAGAATGAGGGGGCACCTGGGTGGCTCAGTCGGTTCAGCATCTGACTCTTGTTTTCGGCTCAGGTCACGATCTCACGATTCGTGGGTTTGAGCTGCATTTCAGGCTCTGTGCCAACAGAGCGGAGTCTGCTTGGGGTCTCTCTCTCCCTCTCTTTCTTCCCCTCCCCCTCTTGTACTGTCTCTGTCTCCCTGAAAATAAACTTTTAAAAGATTAAAAAAATAAAAAGAATGTGCAAGAGTGATCACATGTACAAGAATGATCACATGTGTATTTTTTGTAGTAGCCTCAAACTGGAAACATCCCACATGTTCATCAGTAGGAAGACTACTAAGTAAGTTGTGGATTATGAAATATTCTACAGTAGTTAAAAAGAGAGTCAGATGTTGATATTCCAAATCACATGGATGAACCTTGCAGCATTATGTCAATAAAAGAAGCCAGACAAATAAAAGAGTATATGCTGTATGATTCAATTTATAGAAAGTTCAAGAATAGGCAAAACTGATTGATGGTACCTTGAGTTATTTGGGCATTGATTGACTTCTGAGATGCTGGACACATTGCCTGTCTCTGTCTGGGTAGAGGTTATATGAATGTATACATGCATCTACACTTAAGAGTAGTTCAATTTATTATGTATAGCATTAAACAAAATAGAAATTAAAAAAACAAACAAAAATGGGGTGACTGAGTGGCTCAGTCGGTTAAACATCCAATTCTTCATTTTGGCTCAGTTTCATGGGATCAATCCCTGCATCAGGCTCTGTGCTGACAGCATGGAGTCTGTGGGATTCTCTCTCACCCTCTCTCTCTGCCCCTTCCCCTGTTTGCATGTTGTTCTCTCTCTCTCAGAATAAATAAGTAAACATTAAAACAAACAAAACCATACATGACACCTAAAAAAGGGAATGGAGAAAAGGGTAGGAGGAGATTATTCTCAAATGTCACAGGTGATTAAAGGGGCTCCCCGACTGTTAAGCAAGATAAGTTTAAAAGACGCATATATAATGTTTTCATTAAATTATAGTGCATCAAGGAGAAAGGAATGTTCATAAAATCTTCTGGAAAGGAAAAACAAGCATACGTAAAGGAATAAGGATCAGGCTGATATCAGATTTCTCATAAGCAACTGATTATTACAGGAAAGTGAAGCAATGTTCCCTCAAAGTTCTGAGCCATTATATCAATTAAGTGTGAGAACAGAATAAAGATATTTTCTGACAGCAAGGAAAAGTGATATTTACCCTTTAATGATGCACTTTTAGGGTTTAGTTGAAGTTGTGACTTGAGTCAAGCAACAGGAGGAAAAATACTAGAAATGGAGAGTGTGGGATTCAAAGAAAGGGAGACCAGCACATGACAGAAGAGAAGGGGGGGGGTCCCCCATGACCACCATGACAAGGCCATGAAAATATCCCCATTTGGTGTGACAGGACAAAGAAACCCACGAAAGAAGTCTCTTGTGGGGAAAAGATCAAAGGAACTTATTCAATAGAAACTATAAATGGAGCGATAAAAACAACAAATAAAAGGATATTTAGAAACCCCGAGAAAAATGAAGTCTGGAGTAGGAAGTTATGATCTCCATAATACACAAATTAAAATATAAGAAAAGAGATTCTATGTAACCTTGCCACTAGTGAATGTGTTACTTGAATTGGCCTAGGGGTCCACTTTGCGTCAAACTGGCCTCAACAGAAAAATAAATATTATGCTAGCACAAAACTGGACTGGTGGTGAAACAGTTTTGTGAATTCAACTTGTAATACGTACAGAGCAGGAAAGTCCTATTTATCATTGAAGGGTAGAATATGAGTGTTCACTATGCTGACAGTGCTAAAGGCAAAACTGATCTGGTAGAAGGACGAGAGAGCGGGGAAGGGGCTGGCGGGGAGGGAGGAGGGCTACAGTTCTTCAGAGAAGGGAACTGAGATACTCCTTTGGTGGAAAAAGAAATATAAATATACCGTATAAAGTCACGAAGGTAAACAATAAAATGTTTAAAAATTATAATAGACCCTGGGGTGCCTGGGTGGCTCAGTCAGTTAAGCATTAGACTTTGGTTCAGGTCATGACCTCATGGTTGGTGGGTTTGAGCCCCAAGTCCGGCTCTGTGCTCACAGCGGGAGCCTGGAGCCTGCTTAGAATTCTGTGTCTCCCTCTCCCTCTGCCCCTCCCCTGCTCGCACTCTGCCTCTCCTTTCTCAAAATCAATCAATCAATCAATCAATCAATCAATAAAATTAAATAAATAAACATAAAAAATAATAGTTCTATCAAGCTTTGAAATGACTGAGTAGTAAGCATGGGGAAGTATAAATGTATTGGAGTGCGTAAAAGCTCATTTCATAAAGAAATGGAGCTTTCAACGAGGTGTCGAGTCAGGACAGCTGTCACCAGGGGAATCCGGTACAGACAGAATTGGAAGAAATTCCCTCAGGGAGGAGAGGCTGTGGTCCCTCCTGGTTTTCACTTTCAGCTCCTTCACTAGTTGATGCGTGACCATATAAATGTGTTAGTTTCTTTAAAAAGTAAAAATAAAAATGTAATGACCATTAGCTATGGGTGTCCCACCCCTCCCCCACCCCAAGTATTCATTCTCTGCTTCCTTTTAGTAAGCGTGACCAGATTTTCAACCCTTGCACACAGTTGCTGTGCCGGAGGGGAAGGGGCCCCACCCTCACACTCATCTTGTGCTTCCAGTCCTGGGATGGGGACTCAGCACATGCCCCACGTGAGGTCCAGGAGACATGAGACAGGGAACTTTGCCCACGATGTTTGGGGAAGAAATTTCCTCTCTCTATTTTGGAAGCCACCAGAGGGAGGCCATCTTAAAGTTGGAGGTGAGCGAAGACGAATGGAGCCCTCAAAGACTCTGAGGGCCCCATTATGTCCGCAAGGGCTCAGAATGAAAGCAACGGCAGGATTCAGAGAGGAGAGATGGAAAAGTGTTTCTCTGGAGTTTCCGAGTCTTTCGAGTCACCGTCCACAGCGCCATCTGAGGCCGGCCCGACCACTGCAATAGACAAGTTGTGTGGGCCATTAAGGTTTATTTTTAAAGCTAGTGTTAAGTCAGGTTTTCTGTTACCAACAACCCAAAAATGTCTAAAAGGACAGAATAAAAGGAAGACTCTGAGAACATTTATAAGACAAAGAACAATATAGAATATTTTCTAGAATTTGGTGGGGTACAAAACACTTCCACAAATATGCCTTTAACGTTCCCAGCATCCTTCTGGTAGGAATTGTTAATCATGTGTTACAAACGAGAAAACTGAACAAAATAGTCAGGCGACCTGTTCAAGTTCCCTTGGTCATAAATGACCCCATCTTTTGCCTCCAAGTCCCGTGCTCTTACCAAAATACCACATTGCAGGTGTAGACACGTGACCCAGTGGAATAGAATAGAGAACCCAGAAACAGATCCATGCATATGTGGAGCTTTAATGAGGGCAGAGGTGGCCTCGCATTTCAGTGGAGAAAAGAGGGATTATTTAATAAAAGGAGCTGGAAAAATTGGTTGTCCATTTGGAAAAAAATGAAGTTGGATCCCACCCTTTCACCATACCCCAAAATCAACTCCAGATGGATTAGGGACTTAAATGTCAAAAGCAAACTTTAAAACACTCAGTATAAAAATATAGGTGGATATCTTTCCGACCTTAGGGTAGGGAAGGATTTCTTAAACAGGCACAAGAATATAAACCATAAAAGGAAAGATTTATGATTTTGACTTTATTAAACTTAAGAAATGCTATTCATCAGAAGAATTCTTAAAGAAGGTAAAAAAAATGCAAGCTATACACTAAGAGAAATCATTTGCTAACAAATAATATAACTAGCAAAGTTTTAGTACCAAGAATAGGCAACGACTTCTATAAGATACTAAGGAAAGTACAAACAGCTCAATAGATAACAATTAAAAATGAAAGGCCAAAATACAAAAATAGACACTCACAGGACAAAAATATACAGCTAAAAACATATGGAAGGATGCCCACCTTCTCTACAACAGTGTAGACTAGCAAATCAAGATATAGATTAGCAAATTGAGACTATAGCAGATACCACTTCATGCTCAGTTTATTGGCAAGAATTAAGAATTGAGACTACACCAAAGCTGAAGAGTGTATGGATCAACTAGACTCCCTAAATACTATGTTGTAAACTGGTTAATCACTTTGGAAAGCTACTTGGCATTGTCTTTTAAAGTTGAATATTCACATGTTTTATGACCCAATGATTTTCCAGCTATATACCAAAGATGCATTTGGCACTTTTGTGCACCGCAAGAAAATACAAAAAATATTCATAATAGCCATGTTTGTAATAACAAGAGCAGATAACAAATGACTATCAACAGGGAAACAAATATATTACAGTGTATTGTGGAATTAATTGGTCAATGGAAACGAATGAGCTATAGCTACATGTGATATGTGATGGCAAGTGCTTGTGAACAAGAAATATTTGTTCACAAATGAAAATGAAACAAATGAAGAAAAGAATTCATAAATGAAGAAATAAAATAGAGTCATGCATAGACCAGTACTAACAATGAATCATAAATTAAGTCTTCTCATCGTGAAGTGGGATTGATAAGAGTTCCTACCCCTTAGGGTTGTTATGAGGATTAAACCTCTTAAAACAGTTCCTGGCATAAAATAAGTTTTATGTTAATATTTGTGAAAGGTGGGAAGAAAAGAATGGAAAAAGTGAAGGAAGGAAGGAAGTAATGAAGGAAGGAAGGGAGAGAGGAAGGAAGGAGAAAAAAATAAGGAAGGAATACAGGAATTTGGGAAAGTATTAAGAATAATCTAATTTTGAATCCGTTATTAAAACATTAGTCCCATGCAACGAGGTATCAAAGAGTACAAATGCAGGTGGGCTTAATCAGGAAAAAACCCTACAGTGGGCAACATTTGAAAGAATTTTTTTTTTTATGTAGAAGTGTTACTAAATTTTAAATACATCAGTGGATTGGTTTACTAGTTAATGGGTTAATGTTCCAGCTTCTATTTTCAGAGTGGAACTTAGTTGCCACGATAATAGGAGGTGACATTTGTTTGATTTTCCTCCTTTGAGTTGTGGAAGAATCCTATAAACTCCTCTATAAATAACCAAGTACAGGCTGAAAGATTTCCTGTAACTTAACAGTCTAAAGCCAGTAACCTCTGATGGCTGTCTGAGTGACGGTTGAATCAGCAGGGTGGCAGCGTTCGCCAGGGGATTCTGCCTCCTCCAAGGAGGTTGGACTGGGCAGGAGCATCTTATAATTGCCTCCCTTGGTCCTCAGTAGTAGTGCATGAAGAGCCAACACACAAGAAATGTTCCATGAAGTACCTTTGAGTACTTAAGTCAATGAGTTAAACTCAGCCCCACTGGCCAAGGAAAACAGTGTCCAGCTGTTAATGGAGAGCATGCAGAGAATATACAATGATAGCTAATCAACCCAACCAAACTCCCAGCTGTGCAGTGGACAAGACTTCCCATCCCCCGAGCCCTTCATCTAAGCCAAGTGTGGATTGAACACATTCAAATGCTTTTAGAAAAATGCATAGTACCCTGTCATGTGTTGTTTAAGTGTGATGGGGAAGGAGGAGGTGTGTTAGGAAGAAGAGTTGAGTTGGTAATGGGGTTTGGCCTACATGCAGAAATGGATAGCTCAGACCACAGGATAAATTAGTAAACGTTTTCAGTTTCTTTTTTGTGTTGACCCTAAATCTACCCTTTATCTTTCACCAATCTGCCAACATCACATGTTTTCTCTCCATTGTCCAAATGCTCCTCGGCTCTCTATGAAGTAGGCTTCTTTTTTTTTTTTTTTTTTTTAATTTTTTAAATGTTTTATTTACTTTTGAGAGAGAGACAGAGAGAGAGACTGCATGAGCAGGGGAGGGTCAGAGAGAGAGGGAGACACAGAATCCGAAGCAGGCTCCAGGCTCTGAGCTAGCTGTCAGCACAGAGCCCGACGCGGGGCATGAACCCACGAACTGTGAGATCATGACCTGAGCTGAAGTCGGATGCTTAACCGACTGAGCCACCCAGGCGCCCCTGAAGTAGGCTTCATAGAGGAGGAACGAGTGTCTGGCCGGGTGTCTTTTGGTTATTTGCCCTATTTACATTTTACCCCTCCTCAGCTGATCATAAAGGGGTGTTGCTTAAAAAAATAAAAACAAAACCGAAAGGCAGTCCAAACCCTCTATCTTACAACAAATAAAGGTCCAAGTAGCAAAAAACATGAAAATGATTTTTTTCACCTTTTCCCCCTGGTAATAGTCTACTTTTTTTTTTTTTTCATTTGAATAAACATACATGAGGAAGACAAATAAAATATATAGAATTATCTAGTGACCCACTGGTCAGACTATAAGAATTGATAACACTTTCTCAAATCCTTGGATTTCCATACTCACCAGTTCCCTTTGCTCCAGGAATAGTCTGTCTCTCCTTAGTCCTTCCAGCAAGCTAATTTTTTGGAAAGACCAACTAATAGTTATAAATAGAAACTTGCTATTACCAAAAAAAAAAAAAAAAAAAAATCACAGTATAGGGACAGGTCTTCCCAAGAAATAAAAAATAAAATAGAACGTGAGTCAGGGATTAAGTAATTTCAAATTCATGTACAAAACTGAAAGCCCTTGTTTTTTTTTACATTTGAAGTATTTTCCTCCCCTTTTTAGGTTGTGGTCTAAAAAACACATTGGGAATGTGAGAAGGATGTTCCCATTTGTACCTTTAACACATTCAACTTGCTTTGAATTCTGTGTAAGTAAATTTCAGTTCGTCTATAATTGAAAACCAGTTAAAAAAAATAAAGAAAGCAATGGGAGTGGGTAATCCAGACTGCATTTTCCATCGTCTTTGTGACTCCAGTTGTGAGATGGTGAAATTCAGGAGGGAGGGATGAGATAGCTCCAGAGGCTTAGTTTAACATCATCAAAGCCTCTTCCCTCCCCCTTGCACAGTACAGTATCTGCTTTACTAATCAGAGGGAAATTCATCATGTAGGATTTAGGGGAGATATTTATGGTGTCTGTAAGCACAATGGCTTTGCCTTGTATGATGTCAGCTATTCTCTTGAGGAGATAAAAGGCCACAGCTGGTGAGAGAATAGACCAGGGACCAGTTCACAATTTCAAAACAGAAGACCTTGTTGAAGAAGAGGGATTTTAAACAGTCTTTGCTTTTATTTTGTTCTTTATATGATGAACAGGTGTGGGAGTCGATTCAAGAGGGCCGCTTAGATGATTGTGGAAAGAGGGAGTGAGGTGAATATTCTTGATGGTTGGGGATGACTGAGATTTACAAACTTTATATTGCGTGTAGTCCAAGCCCTTCCATCTGTGCACATCCAGGGACCGAGGTCAATGCCAAACGGGAGAGTGCTGTGAGAGTTTTACACTAACTTATGGCACCCCCCTAGCTAAACAAGATAGAAAACAAATACATGACAAATACACCCAGGGGCACCTGGGTGGCTCAGTCGGTTGAGCATCCGAATTCAGCTCAGGTCATGATCTCACGGTTTGTGGGTTCGAGCCCCGCATCTGGCTCTGTGCTGACAGCTCAGAGCCTGGAGCCTGCTTGGGATTCTGTTTCTCTCTCTCTCTGTCCCTCCCCTAATCACACTCTGTCTGTCTCTCTCTCTCAAAAATAAATAAACATTAAAAAATTAAAAAAAAAAGAAAACAAATCTGTAATACATGCCTGGTGTGAACATACAAATGCTATGGTGCTAATGGCAGAAGTGTCTGGCGGAGAGGAGGCTCTATTATTTCTTGAGCTTATGGGCTAAGCATCTTAAACACATGATCTCCTAGAAGATAGGATGAACTAATGTAGAGTTTACCCCTTTGATTTTGAAAAAAGTTACACTGAATTGTAAGAATTATTGAAAATGACTTAGGATATGTTAAATAGCACTGTGAAAAGTACAGATGAATCAATGTATTAGAGATTATTAATAGCATTGACATTATTGCTATTAAAATACTTGAGTGCTGGCACCAAGGATTTGTCCTTTTTATCCTTATAACCCTGTGATTCTGTACAGTTTCTTACATGTAGAAAACCCTCAATAAATATTCGGCCAATGATTAAATAAAAGGCAGTCACACATTTTAAAGGGGCTGCAAAGCACCTGAACCACAGAAGGGAAAAGTAAGAGAACAGCCTTGCTTTATGAATCAAGTAGAGATCACTTAGGTGTTAAGTTTTCGAGCTGTTAGTTTTTCAGCACAAACTCTTGGGATACTCACATAGCATTATTTTAAACAATTCCTCTTAGGGGCCCATTAAGCAGGCTTTTCTACCGACAAGAGAGATGTCTTTTACAGCTGGTCGGTGTTTAGTTCTCTGAATTCCTGACTGAAGGAAGAAAATGACTAGAATGTAGGATATCTGACCTATAGATTGCTCATTTTCTGTGTGAGTCAATCTTCAAAGCCCAAAGATAAAAATCATCATTAATCACAGAACTTTCCTATAGTCAGGAGGTCAGATATTCCAGTCCCCTTCCAAAATTACCACACTGACTGGCAGTGGGAGAGACCGATCCAGTCATGGTTACCTTTATGACACAGAGCTCCTTCCTCTGGTGGATGGTATGAATGGACAGGCAGGAAGAAAAGAATTAAAAGTCAGCTAACCATTGCTGAGTCAATCCAGCCCACAGCATGTGAAGACTGAAGGGCCACCTGACCTGAGGAGACTACTGAAAGTGTGGGCTGTTTCCTCCTGAGGAGCATTTTCGTTAGGAGGGGCTCTGACTCCAGTGAGTCAGAGAGTCTGCCCATTGCTTTGTGGGACAATGAACATTCCCAGCTTGATGATCAAAGGTTGAAGGTTTGGTACATGTGGGAATGCTTTAATATCTCACCTGTGGCTGAGGCAGACGTGCATTTCTAAATGCTGTTTTCTTTTCCTGTGAAGCCAGGTGTACAAGAAGAGCTAAGAGGAAAGGGGACATTGTTTTCTCTGTGAACGTATGGATGCAATCAATCTACTTCAATTTCAAAAATAATTATTCATTTTATATCCCGCAAGTGAGTAAACTATCATATTATTCTAAGGAAATAAAGAGGTAGCAATTGAAGAAAGACAAGAAGAAAGGAAGGCAGGAAGGAAGGCAGGAAAGAAAAAGGGATGGAGGAAGGGGAGAGACAGGGAAGAAGGAAAGATTGGTGAGTGACTTTTTTTGCTGTTTCACAGACACATCATCCCTTTCGGTCCTCACAGTGGTCTTGAGTCCTCACAGCATTTTTTTCCCTAATTTTTTAAAACTGTTTTTTATTTATTTCTGAGAGAGAGAGACAGCATGAGCAGCAGAGGGACAGAGAGAGAGGGAGTCACAGAATCTGAAACAGGCTCCAGGCTCTGAGCTGTCAGCACAGAGCCCGACACGGGGCTCGAACCCACTAACTGCGTGATAATGACCTGAGCCAAAGCTGGACACTTAACCGACTGAGCCACCCAGACGCCGCAGCCCTTCTCTAATATCTTTTTCAAAAAAGCTTTATTAGAGACTATTTGGTATATGTAAAATACCGAGAAAAATATAATAAGCGGCCATATATCAATTACCTTCTTAAATGATTGTCAGCACAGGACAACCTGCTTCATCTCTACGCCTCCCTGTGTTCCCCCTCACCTGGATTATTTCAAACAAACCTCAGACCTCACATTATTTCTCCCATAGCATTTTCGATCTTTATGTCTAAAGTGTAAATATTATTTTAAAAATTACCCTGGTATTGTTATCCCACTTAATAAGAAGCTTAATATTAAATTCAAAGTTCTCTGATTTTCTTACAATTTTTAAACTTAAAAAAATCTTCAAGTCAGGATCAAAACAATTTCTTTTCAATGTCTCTTAATGCATATATCCAATCTCCTTCCTACTCTTTCTTTTTTAATTTGCAATGAGGAAGCCAAATTGTTTGCCTGTAGCATGTTCCACAGTTGAGATTTACTAATTAGATCCCTGTGATATCATGTATCATGCCCTTCGTCCCATGCATTTTCTGTAAATTGATATTAGTTAGATCTAGAGGCTCGATCAGATTCATTTTGTTTGTCAATCTACTTCATAGGTGGGACTGTGAGCCTCTGTGAAGTCATGCAATACCTGGAGTCTCCGTGATGTCGGCAGCCATTGATGAGCCTTATTCAGATACATTATTGCAATAGGAGATGTTGATTTTTATAAACTGTTTTTTAAAATTAAATTCTCTTAGGGTTTGTTGTAGCTTTTCTCTTTATTATTTTGGCTTTCCCCAAATCATGTCATCTGCGAATAGAGATAATTTTATCTTTCTCTTCTACTCCAGCATCCTTTTAATAAACTCCTCTTTTGACTCAAGCATCCAGAATTGTATTTCCTTGCTTGTAGCTGAGAACTCTTTATAATAATCCCAGATTGAAAATCTAAAAAGTGATAAAAATGGATTCCAAAAGAAGGTCTACTGTCCTTAACTCAAGCTGCCTCTTACCTTCCCTTTGGTGACATCTATAAAGAAAACTGCATGTGACAGACACCCAACATAATTTAAGCAAAAGGGTGATGTTTTGGGCTCATGTGATAGAAGATCCAGGAGTAGATCTGGCTCAAAGCAAGACCTAGGTGTTCAAATGATAATTTTAGGCCTCGCTTTTTCTGTCTCTTGGCGCTTATCTTTGTACGTTGGTCTCTTGTTTTTGTATTTCAAATGGCTTTCACTCTTGTGATTGGCAATACGGCTGTAACAGTCTTAGTTTCCATTTCCCTACAGTTTCTCTCTTGGGGAAAAGATAGTCAGGACTCGCTCCTGTAGGAAAATTTCAGGTGTGACTCTGATTGATGCAGCTTGGGTCACACACTCTCCCTGGATCCAATCAATATGGCCCAGAGTGGGGTACTCTAGTACATGTGGATCACATGCCCATTTGCGGGATCAGGTAATGGAGAAAGCCCCGCACAAGCCATGGGACTACAAGCTACAAAAGGAATGCTTCTTTCAATAGCAAGGATACCATTCAAACAATATATGCTCATAATAACCAGGCTTTGCTATTCTTTCTATCACAGCAGTTTCATTACACATTTATTAAATAGCTGCTATTTAATAGTATCTAATCCTACCAGTGTCCATCCTGTTCTGAACATTGTTCTATATTTAACATGATGTTTGAAAAACATGAACCATATATGTTCACATGTTTATGTTCACAAGGCAGAATATAAATAAATCCAATAGAGGTCAGCGTACTATAGAACAGTAGGAATGTAAGGGAGCATTCTGGGTTGGTATAGATGGGGAAACATCTTATGGAAGAGTTAGAACCTGAAATTGAGGGATTCATGCAACAAGGAAGTACTGGGGGACCCAGGCACTAGTTAGTAATAAGGAAAAGGAAGGAACTCTGGTCCTCAAGAAACTTGTGATCTAATGAAGATATTCATAACAGCTTCATGTTATTTGTGTTCTAATATGTGAAAGGTATGTGGAAGTATATAAAGGCTATGAAGGAATCATAGTCCAGTAAGTCTGAAGAAGGTCAGAAAAGTACCCGCAGGGTAGGCGATGTCTGGTCTAGTCTTGCAGGAGTCGGAGTTGATCAAGTAAGTCCATAGCGTAGAGTGAGGCGGGGGTGGGGCAGGGCTGGGATGCAGAACAATCCATGGTTCAGAAATGAGTTTGAAGGTAAAACAGTTTGAGGGAGTCTGAGAGTGAAGAGAAAGTCAGAGGAAAGTGCAAGACTCACAGCTTACATGTCAGGTAGGCAAAATTACATGAAAGAAATCTTAATAGGGTTACCGGTTCTTAACCTTTTGTCTAAAGAAATAAAAGTTGCAAAATCTAAACTCTAAACAATAAGCGTTGACATACTAATGTCCTTTGATCATTATAATTTCATTTCTGGTGGATATGTAATCAACAGTGGCTTATATGATTTCCCTTTTATTTCTCTTCTGTTGATTATTTAATGATCTAGAAAGAACACTTGAGTAAATGCCATAGAAAGGGTCTTTTGGTGTTATGAGGATTTTTTGGTGATATGAATAATTTTATCCTCTAGTTTATGTGTACAAAAAGAAGACATTTAGATGCAAAGTTATAATTCTCTTTCTAATTGGCATGTGGAAATCCCCAAGAACATTCTCAAATATTTCCTGAGGATAACTTGGGAAGGCCGTGTGATCATTTTTCCTTCCTCTTTGTTCAGAGCAGATGAGAGTAAAAGGTTTCTCTCAGGCCTTCCCTATAAGTTATTTGCATGTTAAATAGGAGGAATAAACAAAATAAACAAGTACTTTATACAAAGTCCCAAAATAAATAAAAAATCATTTTATAGTTTTTTCTGATGGACTAAGATTATAAATTCCATCCTCTTTCCCAAAACTCTGCCTTGAGAAAGATAATAAAAAGAGTCAGATACTATACTTCATTTTGCTTGAATAACCATAGGTTTGGGCTACCTTTGATGTTTGCTCTAGAGGCATGACTATCAAAGTCTCACGTTTTCAGGTAAGAGCTAGACATAGTGCTGGTGATATTGAAATATTATTTGCCATTGTACTTGATAGGGAATAAAGGACACGTGAAACTCTTCAATGGGCTTCTATCTAAGAGGTCTGCATCCTTTTTCTTCTTCTCATTGAGATTGAAAGAACCAGAGTATCTTCTGTTACAGGGAGTGAAGGGATTCTTTAGAGTTACATACCCTAAAAACAAAGGGTTAGATAAAAGACTAAACAAATGGTGCAGGGTGAAGTATATATCTGTATCTACTGAAATATTTCCCCAAACTTCATCTTGGAAGAGGAACCTGCCAGCACAAATCAAGTTTTCTGGATAAGACTACTCCCCCAGCCAACTGGATATGGAAGTGTGCGGAGAGACGAAATCATTGTTAGGGAGCCCGGGAAGGGATCTATTGCAATAGTTCAGGTAAGACACAATGAGGGCCTTAAATGGAATATTTGCTTTGGAAATGAAGATGAGGTGGCAGATTTGAGGTCCACTTAGGAAGGATAGAGTGGAGTGGGAACAGGGAAGGAAGAGGAGGTTTCCAGGTTAAAAAGACTTTAAATATGTGATGATGGGTAGGATTTGGAAAGATGAAGGAAAGAGATGAAAGCCCCAGAAACCAACAGTGGCCAAGACCTGATCTGAGCTCACCTGGCTCTGGGATACTCCTACTTTGATTAACTCATGGGCTGACATCCATATTCAAAAGTGCAATGAGGAGAGAGGCCCAGGAACTTGGAATCCATGGAAACCAATGGAAGACTATTCAATTCCTTTCCAGGGAGAAATACTGAGAATTTCAAATGAATAAGGGAAGAATCAAACTACAGCCAGCATTGTGGATGATGCTAAATGCACAGCCTACCCTGAGTATGCTGGAGGTGAGAAGTGGACTATGGGGCTCCAGAGATGCTCATGTGTTCTCGCAGCCTTCTTGGTCAATGCCGTGCATCTAATTTATCAAGAAAAGAGTAGAGCAGAGTTCCCAACCCCAAACTGAACCCTGAGGTGTTTGAGTTTGTTTGTTTAAAGCGCTGTTGCATGGAAACTCAAGATACTATCACTTAAAAGTTGCAGGCTGTTGTTTTGACTCCCGAGAAGTTGTTTCATTTTTCAGGGTCACCTGTTGTCTTGTGGAGGAAGCGCCACTAGAATGGGTCCTTTAGTCATACAAATTCAAAGATATTAACTCAATGCTCTTTAGAATACTATAAGTGTACTGTTTACCTGAATGAACATGGTTTATTATAAAACAGTAACATCATAGACTTGGGGATGAAGAAACCACATGTGGGCTCTGAGCTTTACATGGTCCAATGATCCAGCTTCCATGCCTCTCCCCACGAGGCAATGAGTTTCTAAGCCAAGTGGATGTATCCTCCTCCTGGAGCACGTCCTCCTTACCCCTTAAGGACTAGGCACCAGGCAGGCTGATTTATACAGTTGGGACCATAAGCACAAGGCTGAGGGCTTTTGACACTGTTAGGGGCTACAAAACTGATTTAGGTTCTTTTAAAATAAGAAGGAAAAAAACAACTTTTAAGTTGAAAATGTATTTTAGGGGTCCCTGGGTGGCTCAGTCAGTTAAGCATCTCACTTTGACTCAGGTCATGATCTTGCAATTCAAGAGTTTGAGCCCCATGGGGGTCTCTGTGCTGACTGCTCAGATCCTGGAGATCTCTTTGGATTCTGTGTCTCCCTCTCTCCCTGCCCCTCCCCTGCTTGCACTCTGTGTGTGTGTGTCTCTTCCTCAAAAATAAATAAACATCTAAAAAATTTTTGAAGAAGATAGGGAGCCTGGGTGGCTCAGATGGGTAAGCATCCGACACTTTCTATTTTGGCTCATGTCATGGTCTCATGGTTTCTGAGTTTGAGCCCCATGTCCAGCTCCATGCCGATGGTGCAGAGCCTACTTATGATTCTCTCTCTCCCTCTCCCTCTGCCCCTTCAGCACTCTCCCTCTCTGAAAACTTTAAAAAATTGTTTAAAAAGAAAGAAAATGTGTTTTATATAATTTTAATATATTTGTCTCTGTGTAAATGCACAGAGATAAGATATAATTTGTAAGATACAATTTTTAGGTTTTTGTTTTGTATTTTAATAAAGTTTTTAAAGTTTTTGTTATTGAGGTATTAATATTAAAACTATTTGTTATTGAGGGAGGGAGAGCACAAGCTGGGGAGAGGTAGAGAAAGAGGGAGCCACAGAATCTGAATCAGGCTCCAGGCTCTGAGCTGTCAGCACAAGGAGCTTGAATCCAGACTGCGAGATCATGACCTGAGCCGAAGTCAGACATTTGACCACCTGAGCCACCCAGGTGCCCCTGTTTTGTTGTTTTTATGGAAGGAGGATAAGCATAAAGGAAAGAGTGCCCAGGACTTATTAAAGACATAATATGGCCCTGCCCCTGGGTACCCAGGACCAAATAGCCCAGCATGTATGCTTCTCTTCCCCATCTCTTCTTTCTTTAAAAAAAATTTTTTTTCAAAAGTGTTTTAGAGAGAGAGGACATGAGCAGAGGAATGGGGTAGAAGAAGGGGAGAGAGAGAAAGAATCTTAAGCAGGATTTACGCTTAGCACAGAGACCAATGCAGGGTTTGATCCCGGGACCCTAGAATCCAGGCCTGAGCCAAAATGAAGAGTTGGACACTCAACTGACTGAGCCACCCAAGCAACCCTCCCCATCTCTTATTTTAAAAAAAGATCACACCACTGGTATGAGTCCCTCAAAGCACAGCCATGACCACAGGCCACTCTTAATATAATCTGTGGCCAGAGTTTGGATGTGTGGGCTAGTATGTCCATGCAGCTGTGTGTGGGGTTCCCTGTGATGTATGGTATTGGCGGCAGGGTTGAAAGGTTCAGATGAGGGTATGGTAGTTCTCCCCACAGCGTTGCATTCTGGTGCAACGATACTTAAGCAGAGCTGTGTGATAATACTTTGAATGAATGTAGGAAGTATCATTGATCATTAAGAATCGATGACATTGTAAACCAAACTCATGAAAAAGATGTAAGTTAAATGAAGGCTAATAATTTTTTTGGTAAATAA
Organism: Crocuta crocuta; assembly: GCF_008692635.1. Classification (NCBI taxonomy): domain Eukaryota; kingdom Metazoa; phylum Chordata; class Mammalia; order Carnivora; family Hyaenidae; genus Crocuta; species Crocuta crocuta. Next base: position 5,519,333 of record NW_027527436.1, on the reverse strand, counting down.
TCTAGTGCTGAATTTTATCTAACAGCGACCATTGATTTGCTCTGGTCTTTCTTTAGTAAAATATCTCAAAAAGCCAGTGAAATAGAAAGGTCTAACATGGTGAGTGTGGAGACAAGAAGATGGCAAGCTCTTGGGTCCTTAATGACATCACTGAGTCCCTGGACCACTCTTGGAAATACTTTGTATCTTAATTGTTGAACTCCCTTACTGTTTAGGATATGTTTGGTAGGATTTTTTCTTTCTAGCTTCATCCACTAGAGCACAAGCCTTCATCTCTTCCCCTTCCACCATTGCAGTCTCTCAACAGCCGGATCAAAGTGACACTCTCACCTAGAACAGCAGTGGTAAATGTACCCCCTCCTCCATTCTTCCCTCCCAAAGAGGCCTCTTCTTTCCCCATAGGCACCGCCCAGGGCTTATAATGTTATACCTATTTGTTTATTTTGTTTGTTGTCTGCTCCATCCCACTTGCTTGTAATCACCATGATGGCAATGACTATGCATCTTTTTTTCACCTAGGAATATCCAATGCCTACCATGTAGAGTCTGGCACATAATGGGTGCTCACTAAATATCTCTTGTAGCAAAGAGTGAAAGAAAGGAGGAGGGAATGCTTTCTCCCAAGACAATGGGACATGGTATCCAGACAAGCTGGACCATTACTTCAGGCCGAGCACTCTGCTTCATTGTTTATTATAGTATGGTATCCCATTCGGTTACAATGGAGTGGATGTCTTAAAAACAGCACTGATAATGATAATTCATGATGGTAGAAAGGGCTCACTAATCCTCCCTGCTCTTGTAAGGCAATCAGCTCTCTTCCAAATACCCTCTTAGACTTCAGCCCTTCTCATCAGTCAGCACATCGATTCATCACAGGAACATCTGGGCAGGCCAAGTTAATCTTTGGCTACACTGGGATAGTGCTGATAAGTCAGTCTTAGGAGTTGAAAAACACAACACTGCTGAAGGAGAGGACGTTTTTTCAGACTGGGTGAGAGGCATAAGCTTCAGCTAGGAGGCTTCAATTACAAGAAGGTAATTTCTCACAGAAGTGTTAGCTCAAGCAATCCAACTGCGGTTCTAGGACCAAAGAAGTTCAGAGGAGAGCGCCTTGCCTTCTTTCTCATCCACACAAGTAGAAGTGAAGCTGTGCCTCAGAGAGCTTAGCCTGGTGTTTACTGCTCCCAGCCTCAAGTTTATCCTGGGAAGCTCAAGGGTTCTGAAGGCCTTTTATGGGATTCACAAGGATAAACAACATCTTAAATAAATGTTCTCAGAGGTCAAGCCTCTGACCCAAATCTGAGGATTGATGGAATTGCCTCTCTAATAATTCTGATAGTTCCCCAACTTCACACAAACCATTTATTTCAGAATATAAAACTTGAATAATAATCTTTTATCACCTGAAGTTCTGTGGTCGTTTAGAAAATACGGTAGCGCCCCATTAAAAAATTGTGTGTGTGTGTGTGTGTGTTTATTTATTTTTGAGACAGAGGGAGACAGAGTGTGAGTGCGGGAGGGACAGAGAGAGAGGGAGACACAGGCTTCAGGCTCTGAGCTGTCAGCACAGAGCCCAATGCAGAGCTTCGAACCCGCAAACTGCTAGATCATGACCTGAGCTGAAGTCAGACATTTAACCGACTGAGCCACCCAGGCACCCCAGTAGTGCCCCATTTTAATTAGAACTAAGTGATGGGAATAAGCCACTTATGGATTTTCTAGATAATGGTCAGACCTAAACAAGCGAACAAACAACCAACACGCCTCTCTAAGTGGCATTTGGCAGTATTTTTTTTCCTTTCACTTCATTTGAGAATTCTAATAGAGGCATTTCTGGAAAAATTTTTTAACTTGTTACTGAATCATCCACTTTGAGAAGAAACAGGTGATTTCAGGGGCCCAGGTGTGAGCAACTGATTTAAAACCAAAGTTTCTTCAGTGTACTTGTTCCACGAACATTTGATGGGCACCAAATCAGTTCAGTTGCAGATGACAGAAACCACTGAACTAATTTCATCAGAAAGCTATTTAATACTAGAAATGAAGTGCTTACAAAATAGAGTGCTCTGGAAACCAGAAGTCTAGGCCAACACCATGTAGCTCAAGCCTGAAAACTGAGACCCTGGCTGCCGCGGAGAAGCCAGGTACATTCACGACTGTGCTGGCCAGCAAGACCGTGGCGCTGACACCGTGGTGTTCAAATCTCTCTTGGGGGAGGTGGATTGGGAGGCGGTTTCAAGGGTGGACCTTGACTCTAGAAGAATTTACAAAATCACTCTTTTCTTGTCTTTCTGCCTCTACCATAGAGCATGCCTTTCTGCGGGAGAGAGGTTTAAGTTAGTTAAGTGAGCTCATTGGATGGTATCCGATGGACTTTTCTTCCCTGCTGGAATATGAAATGAATAAAACCCAGTTCCTGTCTTTGGGGAACTTACATTCTCAGGAAGCAGACAGACACACGGACAGAGACGTACACGCAGCTGCCAGTGCTGTGTTAGACACAGGTAACGACGGGGTGGTTGATGAGTGACGTTTGCGTCTGGGTTTTGATAACATATTTGTAAATGCATAAATTAATGTGCTTCACTTTAATGGATCTCTTTGAACGGCAGAGATATTGATGCTTCTTTTAATTCCTACTGTCCCGAGGAGATCCTCTGACTCCTTGTGTGGTTCCTCGCCTGCCCCTTCTGAGGCACCAGTGTCATCATCTGCACTTACTTAGACTACGGAGCAGGGCGGGTTCCTTGGCAGTGGTTAGTCATCGGGCCACTGGCAGAGAGGACTGGCACACGGACAGCCTGAGGCTGAGTTTACTGTTAGCCCTTTGAGTCACAAAGCCCCCCGCTCCCCACCTCTTCCTGCCCCCAGTCTGAACTCAGAGTCCTGTTCAAAGATGTTTCCCCTTCTCTTTGACTTACCTTCTGAATTCATTTTGGAAGAATGTACCAGGATCCTTTGAATCCTACAGGAATGTTGAACTCAGTGAAAAAGTGATGTGGTTAAGAAAGCAAATAATATGCTGAAAGATGTTCATTGCAAGTGGCTAGGGACATCAAAGAGATTGATGAATCTGCATTTCAAAAAGCTGGAAGGGGGTAGCATTTCAGCTTACCTCATATCCATCGTGCTTCTATACTGGGTGTTCGCTGCCAATGATGTTTCTTCCTTCCCATCAGGACAGAATACTAATATAGCTAGCCCCCAGGGAAGAGATGTCTGGAAAAGGTATTGTCTTCTTAAATCAAAGCAGCTCAAAGAAATTTGTCTCCTTTATTAACAATGGAACACAGTTGCTAACTTTGGGTGAGCATTTACTATGTTTCAGGCCCTGTGCCTAAGCCCTTTACAAGAATTATTTCATTTAATCCTCACAGAATTGCTGAGACAGATAATAGCATGAGCCCTATTTTACAGTTCAGGAAAAAATGACGGGAAGACAGGCTAAGAAAATTGCCCCAGTTGTAAGTGCTGGAGCAAGAATTTGAACTATGCAATGCTGATTTTTTAATTAAAAACCGTACTCCGTTGAGGTGAAGGGAAGATATATAGCACACATGGTTTAGTGGAATTTCTTTTTTAGGATGAGCAAGAGAGGAGAGATACTTTAATAATCTGCTAAAGTTCAGCTTCCATGGACAATCGTGGATTGTTAAGAAACTGGTAGACAGAAGTGAATGCCAGGGAAGAAATAGGAATGAGCAGCATAAGTAGAGCACTGAATGACACGTCAGCGGTAAAGCCACAACTGTCACCATCTTTGAATGTCAAGATTGCAGAAGGTCAGATACTGCGGATTATCTCAGACACGCGGCTGTTCAAACCCTGCTCCCACGTCAGCATCAGGGCATGATCCACCTCAGAAGAAAGCTCTGATTTTACAAAATTCTTTAACTAAAAAACAATTTTTTTTTCCTTTGTGTTAATCCAAAACCCACTTCCCTGTAGCTCTATCCTCTGACATCATGTAACATAAATCCACCCCCTTCTCCACCTGACAGCCCTTCTGGGTATTTATCCAAAGAAAATACAAATACCAATTTGAAGAGATATATGCACCCCTATGGTCACTGTAATATTATTTACAATAGCAGAGACAGGGAAGCAATCTAAGTGTCCACTGATAGATGAATAGATAGAGAAAGAGTGGCGTATATACATAAAATAGAATTTTAATCAGCCATTACAAATGAAATCTTGCCATTTGTGACAACATGGATGGATCTAGAGGCCATTATGCTAAGTGACATAAGTCAGACAGAGAAAGACAAATACTGTATGATTTCAGATATACGTGGGCTCTTAAAATGAAAACGAACATCATTGAATTGAAAATAGACTCAGAGGTACAGGAAACAGCTTCGGTTATGGGTTGGGGGAAGACGTTGGGGTGTGGCTAAAATGTGTAAAAGGGATTAAGAGGTACAAATTTCCTCTTATAAAATAAATAAGTCATCCATGTAAATAAATAAGGATGTAATATACAATGTAGGGAATATAGTCAATAATACTGTAATAATTTTATATGGTGACAGATGATTTTATATGGTGATAATGTATAAAATATCAAATCACTCTGTGGGGCACCTGGCTGGCTTAGTCAGAAGAGCATGTGACTCTTGACCTGAGGGTTGTGAGTTTGAGCCTCATGTTGAGTGTACAGATTGGTTAAATAAATAAACTTAAAAATATCAAATAACTATAGTGTTCACTTGAATCTAATAGGATATTGTATGTCAATTAGACTTCAGTAAAAAAGAAATAAAAATAAAGTGCTTCACTCTCCCAACTCCTTCAACCACTCCTTTATGCAGTATGGACTTGAACCATTTATCATTCTAGTCTTTTTCTTTTTAAGTACACCTTAGTTCCAATTCCACTTTGGGGAAAGAATTTTGATAAATGAAGTATATAACATTAATTTAGACATATTTAGGAGCTTTAAGCCTCAATTACAGATAATTGTATAAAATTAACTATTGATGGAGTGGCTCAGTTGGTTGAGCATCTGAATCCTGATTTCAGCTCAGGCTATGATCCCAGGGTTGGGGGATCGGGCCCCACATCAGCTGCACTGAGTGTGGAGCCTGCAAAATCCTCTCTATTCCTCTCAGCCCCTGTCCCCCATTCATGCATTCTCTCGCTCTCAAGTTAAAAAACTTAACTATTTTCAATAGTCCCCTTAAAAAACTCATGCCTATGCATGGACCATTAGAAGGGTTTACTGGGTGTTATATGTAAGTGATGAATCACTAAATTCTATTCCTGAAACCAATACTACACTATGTGTTCACTAACTTAAATTTAAATAAAATCTAGGAAGAAAAAAAGAAAAAGGGTTTAGGCTGGAATTATGACCTCCCTTGTTCAGACACCTTAAATGAGACCTAAATTTATATTAGCATTTTGAATCATCTTGTGTCAACTAAGCCTCTAAATCTTTTCCACACCAATGGCTGCCTAGCCACAGACCAAAGGACAATCCCTATAAAGGCACGGAAGAGGAAAGAATGTGGGTTTTCTAAGCCTTTTCACCCACTTAGCAATTCATGTTAATATTACCCATTCATTCATCAATTCACTCACTTGTCCATCCCATAAGCATTTACTAAATACATAAATCCGTCCAGTTATGTATAACATACTTGGGTGGGCTGAATGTGAAAGAAATATGAGACATTACTCCCTGCCTTCAAGAAACCCATCATCTAGCTAGGGAGGGGAAAAAAACCCCTACAAAACAAGATGAGTTCTTGAAGCGTCATAATGGAAAAGTATGGAATTGATTCAGAAACCTGAGTTCTAGACAGAACTTTGATTTATGCCAGTCACATCACTTCAAGCTCAGTTTTCTTATTTCAATAAGAGACACTTGGAGTTTTCAGGTTCTTTCTAGTTCTAAGGTTCTATGCTTGTAAGTACCAGATGACTGTAGGCTTCTTGAGAGTGGGAACCACACTATATTTAAATGAATTTTCCATTAAACTGTACAATGATAACCTGTCATATCACTTAGTACGTATTTGCTGAATGGGCTCAATTCAGTACTACCCCTTGGCTTCAGTTTGGGGCACCAAAAGTACCCTAAGTCAACCCCCAAATAAGCATAGGAGTTCTTACTCCAAGGGTGACCGGTGTGATGGCCCAAATATTTGCATATGCAGTCCTGATGCTCAGGTACAGAGATGACACATATACCCCCCTACACGCCATGATTAAGGAGTGAAATCCAAACTACACATGAACCATGCATACACTGCTTCTTATTCTTCCTCAGGGCTCTTGCGCCCTGGGTCTTTAGGTATTACACCCCCCCCCAAAAAAAGTCCACTTTGCTCCTTTTGTTCTCTTTCCAAAGTGTTTAATGGTCCATAAAGAAAAATTGGATGGAGAATCTGTATATGCCACTTTATCAAATCAAGAAATATTAATTTACTTTCTCTTAAAGGTGAAATAGTCCCAATACTAGCAGCAGCATCTTCTCCCCGGTAAGTCCAGATTTCTTGCTGTGGAAGCTAATGCGCGCACACACACACACACACACACACACACACACACACACACACAATTACCAGATGGTTACCCTGCTAGATTAGTCTTTATGTAGCTGTGAGTACATTTAGAAGAAGAAAGGTGACAACAAAACTCTTGGCAGAAAAGTGTGCCAGGTGGGGTGAAATAAAAATGGCCCTTGCAGTTTGGAAGTTGAGTTTGAAAAAGCTACGTGTGTGGGGAAGGGGGAACGTGACGGGTTCTTTGGAAGACTCTAGATGTTAAGATGATGAGTTTTAATTCGATACAAGAGGGGGCCACTGCAGGATCTTTAGCCACTGTGTGTGTTGTAGTTATTTATCCCCATGTCCAAAATCCTTCTTAGACTGTAAACTCCTTAAGGTGGAAAAACACAGGAAGTAGGAAGACAGGCAAAAAGCTGGTCCCACTAACCCTGGTGAAAGGCTGTTTTTCTACATCACTTTTAATGAGGAGACACGCTGTTGCTGAAAGAGCAGTTGTAAGTGATAGTTAAAATAGCTACTTGAAATCTACAAAGTCTTGGTTTTGAAAATAACTTAGACTCTGGAGGTTGTTACCCTGGGAAAACTTGATTCCCACCAGCATCTATTTGAGGGACTGAGAAATAAAAGCTCATGCAACTTTGGAAACACTTAGGCAAATGGCATTTTGATGAGTTAACTGTAAGTAGATCAGGAACACATGGATTAAATCTTCCACAGAATACCCATTGGCTTAAAGAGTAAAAGTCCAGTGTTGTTGACATCATGGAGTTCGGGTTTTGCTGAGCTCCCTATCTTTGGAAAATCAGTTTAAGACTGTCATCAGATGTACGCAGCTGTGGGTTTTTCTCAGATCTGCTTTATGGTTTTATGGCTTTCAGAGTGAAGCCAAAAGTCTCCCAACAGTCATGGCAAGATGAAGATCTGGAAATTTTTGAAAGCATGTTCCCAGGCGGACCCATCATGGCTACAGCCTTTTATAGCTGGTACCTGCCTACGGGCCAAAGTTACAAGAAAGCTAATGGGGAATTTATGTTTAGAGACTGTCCTGGGTGGCAAACTTTGCTGGGATATTGTAAATGGAGAATGTGGCCATTTCTGGTTTTCCTACAAATTTAAACTGCAATTAAAATGGAAAATAAAACTCTCAAAAATTTCTGAACTCATGCATATAAGTAGCAATTGTAGGCTCTCCTGCAGCTCAGAAAAGACAAGCTTGTAGAAAAACAACGAAGCAGAGCTTGGTAGTTGATGGGTCTCTCCTCAAACCACCCCTTCCTAACATCTTCACGTTAACAGTGGCAATTGGAGGCACTGTCATCCTTTGGAAGGGAGGTTGTCGGGGGCGGGGAGGATGAAAGAGAGGCTGGGCAACTCCTGACTTTCATCGTCTTAAATTGCAGAGCACCTTTGGTGAAAATAGTGCATTTTCACCTTTCAGGAATCAATGTTCAGTTTGTACACACGGGGTGGGCTGCATATACAACAGTCATTCTACAAAGTGTCTGCAGATAATATTCAAAAGCTTGCACACAAAACAACCTGATAGTTTCAAGAGAAAAGGCCACTGATTTCATATTTATGTTATCTCTACATCTACTTCTTTTTACCATCTTTCAAATCTGATGGTATTTGACATCTATAAAGGAGATAAAACTTTTCCATTTGGGTTCAATATTTTTAATTTGTAACTGATGGGTGCAAAAGCTATGAGGGACCATATATGAATAGCTTGGGCAATGCTGATAAAGAAAACTTGTTAAAGTTTTTTTAAATGTTTATTTATTTTTGAGAGAGAGGGACAGAGAGACAGACAGAGTGTGAGCAAGGGAGGGGCATAGAGAGAGAGGGAGACACAGGATCTGAAGCAGGCTCCAGACTCAGCTGTAGCACAGAGCCCGGTGATGGGCTTGAACTCACAGACCGTGAGAGCATGATCTGAGCTGAAGTTGGACGCTCAACAGACTGAGCCACGCAGTCGCCCCAAGAAGATTTTTATTAATAGGACAAAGAATATCAAGAAAATCTATAGGATCAAGTCAGAAATCTGAAGGACCTGAGAATGTTCAGCACTTCTTTACAAAAAGCTAATGCTTATTTAAAATATGATGCATAGTCTTCCAATGAGGTTGGGTGGTAATCGAGTAATGTGATCCAATTCATAGTTTTGTTCCTTTCTGGCCATGTTACTGTGAAGATAATTAGCTTCTCTAAGACTTATTTCTTCATTCATCAAATCAGGATACACAGGAGTTCCCCTGTAGCCATGATTTTGGCTTTACGTTCCATGGTTTCAGTTACCTGTGGTCAACCACGCTCTGGAAGGGGCTGGCCTTCTCTCTGACATATGTCAGAAGATAAGTAGTAGCCTAAAATGCTATGTCACAATGCTCACGTCATTCACCTCGCTTCATCTCATCACGCAGGCATTTTATCATCTGACACCATCACAAGAGGAAGGGTGAGTACAGCATGGTAAGAATATTTTGAGAGAGAGACCATATTCACATAACTTTCATTACAATATATTGGCTTAGTTGTTCTATTTGATTATTAGTTATTGTATTTCATCCCTTACTGTGCTTAGTTTAAAAGCTAAATTTCTTCGGGGTGCCTGGGTGGCTCAGTTGGTTAAGTGTCCAATGTTTGATTTCAGCTCAGGTCATGATCTCATGAGATCCCCGTGTTGGGCTCTGCGCTGACGGTAAGGAGCCTGCTTGGGATTCTCTCTCCCTCTCTCTCTGCTCCTCCCCCCTCAAAATAAAGAAATAAACACTAAAAAATAAAAACTAAACTTTTTAATAGGTATGCATGCTTAGGAAAAACCATAATATAGAGAGAGTTCAGTACTCCCCACGGTTTTAGACATTCACTGGGGATCTCTGATTGTATGTCCTCTGTGGATAAGGGGACCCACTCTAAAAGGACTTACCTGATGGAACCACTGTGGTAATTAAGTGAGAAAAAATATGAAGGAGTCTTAAAAACACGCTTCTGTTACTAAGCGTGGGTTCTTACTGCTTTTGATATGAACAACCTTGCTGTTGCTGCTCCTATAACAGCGACAGCTGCTACTTACACAGTAGGACAAAAGGAAAAATATCCGGTCACACATTTGAAAAAATTTTTTTTAATGTTTATTTTTGAGAGAGAGAGAGAGAGGCAGAGCACCAGCGGCGGAGGACCAGAGAAAGAGAGGGGGACACAGAATCCGAAGCAGGCTCCCAGCTCTGAGCTGTCAGCACAGAGCCCAGTATGGGGCTGGAACTCTCGAACCAGGAGATCATGACCTGAGCCAAAGTCAGACACCTAATCGACTAAGCCACTCAGGCACCCCAGACACTTTTTTTTCCCTGACAGTCAATCTTCTCTAATGTGAGTAATGACTTTGTGAGAGACCGAATTGAAAGTTGCCGGCATGAGGAAGACAAAGTGAGAGGAAGAGTTTCTGTTATAAAAATACTCATAATAGAAACTGCTAGACACCAGAGTCCTTTTTAATTTTCCTCTCTGAACAGATTCCACCAGGTTGTTGGGTCAGAAGCGTAGATGTATGTGGATGGACATCATTATGTTTCCTTTTATGCCTCAGCTTCTCTGTAAACAAACCAAAATTGCCTGTGGCCCAAACAAAAGAGCATGAATCCTGCACTATGAGACTGGTTGTCAGTTAAGTCAAGTTCATTTCCCCAGACTGAGCCCTGAAAGCCTCTGGTGAAGTTCCTACTGAATGGATCTTACAACTGTGTTCGACCAGGAAACGTTTCTGGTTGTGCTTTAGAGTGGTCTGATCGGCAGAGAGAAAAACTCTTCCAGGAGTGGACCTCAGGAGCTACAGAACTCAGAACTCTCCTGAAATGGTAAGAATTTTCCTTGTCTCAGAAACTTCTTTTTCTCACCGTGAGCCATAAAAGATGGCTGAGGCGTAATGACATATTTAAACAGGAGATGGCATCTTTGTATGTATGATTACAATGTCAGAGGAACCAACCGTAGGATAATAAATGCATCTGATCACTAAGAGTACGAGTTCTATCAGCCACGTTGAATTCAGCTCTCCTTGTGGCCAGGCCCTATGCTAAAGGCTTTACATACACTTCCTCCCCGAATCCCACAAACAAGTCAATGAGGTGTCACAACGGTTATGGTCCCCATTTTACGAATGAAGTGATTGTGGATTAGCAAGTTTAGGTAACTGAAATCCAGCAAGGGAGACAGATATTAGACTAATAATCACCCAGACACATATATGATTTTAAACTGTATTAACTTTATAACTGGAGCCACTGAGGCACAGAGGGAAAGAATCAGGCAGGAGTCTGGCAACTCACTGCTTATGTTTGAATCCTAGCTCTGCCGCTTCCTAACTGTGAACTTGGGCAAATCACTTGCATGGCCTGTGCCTCAGTTTTCTTGCCTGTGAAGTGGGAAACTAACGGTGACAGTTGTGTGGATTAAATGAATGAATATATTCTTCCTGCTTAGAAAAATACCTGGCCTACAATGAGCCCCCAAAATATGTTAGGTCTGTTGTAATTCCTCTCTTTTATAGAAGAGAACAAGGGCAGAAAGGTCAAGTAACTTTGCCAAGGTCACATCACATATTGGGAAGGAAAGCTGGAATCTGTCCGGGTCAGATCCCAAGGCCTGCTCTCTCAGTGCTGCTCTTCCCTAGGCATCAGCCCTAACCAAGGGGGAGGTGATCCTTCTGGACAAAGTGGGAAGTAGCGGCCGTGAGATGAAGCAGCTGCATGCGTAGAACATCACAAGTCTTGCTATTGTTTCCGTTGCAAGACTAGAGGGATGATAGTGTCAGTATGTAGCTGTCACCTGGACAGGCAGGGAAGATGTCCCCCTCTGGCTCTTTGCCATCCTCTGACAAACCCTGCATTGTTCCACTTTGCCTGGGCCATGTGAAAGACTCTGAGGACACAGATGCACCAAGTCCACCATGTTTCTGAGCAGCTGGGTTTGAGAGGTAGATGGCTCCTGTGATACGGTCTTCAGTCTTCTCATGTGGGCTTCCTAAAAGTCTCCATATTGAATGACCAGTGTCTTGGCCAAATCTAGATGACCTTAAACCATTTGTAATTTGTTGTAGAAAGTTTCATATCAGAACCTAGGACATTGGACTTGTCTTTCAGAATAACGTGATGGTCGCTCTAAATTCTCAGTGCCAAGTTTATATTGTTATTAAATGAGATGGGAATTTAAGTAAAAAACATCTGGAATGAAATTCTTTTACAGGAGTCTATCTTTACTGCTAAAATTTCAGAAATAAAAATTTCCTTCATGTAATTTCTTTCAATAAATCTAGTGCATTATGTAGTAATCCTAATTATTTTCACTATAATATAATAACTTTAGAATGCATTTGTCTTAGGAAAGGATTTATTAGGACAGTATTTGTCTTCTACTTAATGTGTGTGAGGGAGAGGGGGAGAGAGTGAGAGAGGGAAGGTGTGAGAGAGAGGTAAGAGAGAATTTCTATTTTCTATAGTGCCTCAATTTTATTTTCCACCAGTTACTAAGTGTGGTGTCTTGGTGATGCCATTTAAACTCTCTGAGCTTCAGTTTTTAAACTGTAACTTTCTCTGATATTCTTTCAGGGGTATAGTGAGACTTAAATTAGATAATATCTAAAAATGTCTTCATAAACTCTATATAATTATAAAAGAATTACAATTATTAATATGGGTCTAGTAAATAATTATATACGTGGAATGAATTTGTCTAGCTGGGCTATTGGGGTTCAATCTTAGCCTTTGGAAAAGAACATATTCTTTTGATGTCATGAGTTATAACACCTTAACACATTCCAATAAGACATTCATTTATGTATTTGATATTTGCCTATGCTAAACCCAGTGTGACCCACTGTAGCAGAGCAATATACAACCACCCTCTTCAAGGGCCTCATAAGAAAAACGTGGGCCTATATAACCATCACGCAAAGTTGAACATCAAAAATGCCATGAAGTGAGGAGTCAAGTACAAGTGATATTTGTTGTGATGATGGGGGTCAGCAAATGATTTCCAGGTGGTCAGTGTAGAAAATGAGAATGTCTAGCAGTGCTTTGGAAAGAAAGAGGGCTTCCCTGGCCCCCAGTGGTATGAAAAGAGAAAGGAGTGAGTAGAGAACAGTGTTCTAGGAGAAATGAAATCTATGAGCAAAGACATGAAAGTGGGAACATTTTAGACCGCCGTTAATCAAAGTACAATCTGGGGGTTTCCTGATTTGTGAACTGATGAACAATGCGCATGTTCCTTTATGAGTTCTTGTGGGAAAAAGGGATGATGTGCAAACTCCCAGATTTTCATTTTTGTGACTAAAAGCAAATTACTACCGACTGAATAAGTGAATGACTAAAGATGACTAATATTTGGTCTATATACACCAAAATTTGTAAGTTACTAGAATATTTTAGGTCTCTGACTCTATCCTACTGAGGAGTCTGAGTGAAAGGATCAATCTTCTGCTGACCTTGTAGAGGCCCAGATAGTTGGATACCCCCCTACCCACCACTATCCCTCGGTCATTTCCAGAGGCGAAATTGTTATTTGTGTATTTTAAGTGCTATCTTAAGTTGATTATGGCTGTCAACTTTTGGGTTTTATTTATGAATTATTTTTAGGTTTACTCTTGTTTTATTTTATTTACTTTATCTTTTTGGTTAATGTTTATTTAGTTTTGAGGGAAAGAGAGACAGTGTGCCAGTGCAGGGGGGGGGGAGGGGAGGGGAGAGAGGGAGACACAGACTCCAAAGCAATGCTCCAGGTTCTGAGCTGTCAGCAGAGTCTGATGTAGCGTTTGAACCCATGAACTATGAGATCATGACCTGAGCTGAAGTTGGACATTTAACCAGCTGAGCCACCCAGGCTCGGCCTTGTTTTATTTTTTGAACCATGTATCATTGCTGGGCTTTTACCATTTTGATAATTGTTGAGATTTTTCTATACGCTTTATCACCAACTTGTTTCCTTTTGGACAAAGGAAATAAGCAATAGAGATGGGAGCATGTGTCCTCTGTCCTGACATAATGGATCTCTCCTCCCTTGTATACAGCATTTGTTTTACCACCCTGCTGCCTTTGAACAAATCCTGTTAGCTTTTAGGAAGGAAGATGATGTGAACGTACACTGCAAAGTTCCTGATTATGTAGACCAGGAGCTGGCTAATTATGACCCATGGGTCAGATCCAGTCTGCTGTGTTTATAAATAAAGTTTCATCGGAACATAGCCATGCCTATGTTTTTCTATGTGATCTAAGGCTGCTTTTGCATTACAGTAGCAGAGTTGAGTTGCACCAAAGTCCCAGAAGTCTTAAAATTTTGAGTTTTGTCTCTTTACAGAAAATATCTTCTGACCCCTGATCTAGATCTTAGGAGTGAAGCTACTTCCCAAAGGGAAACCTGATAGCTCATGTTGGGAAGAAAAATATGATATGGGCATATCCAAGAGGTCAATCAGAGCAGGTTGTGATAATTCACCGAGCAAATCTGGTCACATTAAGAAAGACTATGTTACAAATCTCTTTCATCTTGAAAGGGCCTAATCGGATCTTTGTAGGTGAAACAGAAGGACACAAACTATAAGTGATTATTTGATGAATAATAATAAAGTGTACCCACATAAAATTAGTAATTCTTTAACATTGCAGGGGTTTCCTATTCTTTCTAATTACATCATTTTGAATCATCAGGCAAACCTACCTTTTTGTCAAGAAATTAACTCATCTTGAAGTTTCCCCCTGCCTTTCTTCTCCCATCCTCCAACTATTCCTCCTTATCTTCTGTTCTGTCATGCAGACGTTTTATGGCAAACAATATTCATATGTCTTCGGGCTCACTAGAATCTCTGGATGTGTTTTGATGGCCTTGGGAATTAAATACAAGTCTTTGGGATTAGGGGCCAAGCCTGGGTTTTATCCTGCGAATATGATGTAATTAATATACGCTAGCTTAGATATTCTTCACTTTCAGTAGCAAAAAATGTCTTAAGCACACCAGCCTTGTGAAGCATCTACCTGAGATTTCAGGACCTAGGGTGGCTTCCTCAAATGCCTGCAGAGGGTAGAATTAGGCTATGACGGTAGCTACAGCTGCCGCCATGCTTTCCCCCAAGGTTCTCTGGTAGGGTCCTCATTTTGTTTGCATATGTTTTGATTTCCTTACAGTGATGTCATTAACGTTCACCCTGAAAAATATTCTATGCCACTGCCCTGAATAGCCGAAAGTCCATTTTGAGTTCATGCCATTCAGCTCTGACAGTTGTATAGCTGGATTGACTAGATGACTGAGATATTCATAACTGGGCTTAATCCTTTATTTTAAAATTAATACTAAAAGGTTATGCTTTATTCACCAAAATTGTGAAATAGTTCAGATCGTATTGGGAAGTCTTTCTGGTTTGCTGGCCATGTCAAATGGCCAAGCAAATTGTTTACTTCTCCCTTGAATTTTTATTTAAAAATCCAAATTTCACAACCAGTACAGATTTCCCAGGCAGTGTTTGCTCAAAGTGGATTCCTTTTAGAAATGCGTGATATATTTCTAAATTAAAAATTTAATCTGAAAAAAAAATCAACGTTTCAGAGTAACTTGAGATTCCTCTGACTGTTTTGAAAAAGCGTGCTACATCTATTTATATGCAATCCACCATTACAATTAATTCCCAGATTTTAGAAACCCAGAATTTATTCTAATAGGGTTTTGTTGTTATGAAAAGAGATGCCACAGCAAGGAAAAATACATGGTTCTAATTATTGTGCTTTTTTTTTTCTTTTCTGAGATACGTTTTTCCATGACACTTCAATATTTCTTTTGCAGGTGGTCAGCAATTTTATTAATAATTGGCAACCCTACTCATACAAAGCCAACTTTACCAAATTATAAAGCAAGTCACTGGAGAAGAAAAATTAGGCTATGGGTAGACTCCTTGCAGGATTTACAACATCATCAACATCTGAACTGCTCTGAACGAAACTGTAGATTACAATTGTAAGGGGGTGGGGTGGGGGGTGATTTCTACTTTCTGTGAACAGCTTCCAACTCCACTTTAGGAGCATATGGAAATTGAGAATATTCTTGATTTTGCAATACAACTATTGTCTTTGCTCGGGATTACGAAAAAGTAGAGGATGCAATCAAAATAGAGTGCAAATTATGAGAGTACATGTTTAAATTATAACCTTGGCTTGTATGACAATGTCTTCTCAAATTTTTTATTTGGTGAAATTAAATCTTGAATGCTGTAATTCTGGATTTTCTGAAGTTTAATAAGACCTGTCTGAAGCCTTTGGGGTAACAAATGAAATTTCAACACTGTGAGTGACTCACATCTGTTACTTCACACGATTGTTCTTGGAGTTCACAGGTCAGCGTCTTTCCTCACGGGGTCTTTACTCCAGGTCTTCCTGCTCAGATCCACACTTCTGTCTTTGCCGAAAATGACTCTCCCTCCACTGTGAACTTTGTACAATGACTATAGATGAGAAAGGCTGGGGAGGAACTGGAGGTAACTGGTTACTTTCCCAAGAAAGGGGAACCGGTTCTTAGGGTCCTGGCACCAGCTTTGACCCTATCAAACGGGGATATTGAGGACTTGGCTGAATAATTAAGAGGCCTGGTTACCACTTTTTAGACTTTGAGGGGCTGGCTGTGTACATATTTCCTCCCAGAGATTCCCTAATTGTACGATGGAAATACTCCATATCATTTGCCTATATGGTGCTTTTCTTGCCATGGATGTAGAGGCTTGTGTTCAGAGGCTGGACTTCATAGCCACAGTGTAACTGGAGAGACCACTGTCCAACCTCAGAGGGGAAATGTCTGTCACATCCTTCTGGGTCATCTAATAACGTGTAAGATAACGAAGTATAAACCAAAGCATAGTTGTGTGTATGTGGGTGAGCGTTTGGGAAGGGGCTCAGAGACCCAAAGAAGAACCAGAGTATGGACCAACTCTAATCCCTTATGAACACAGGCCGCATCATTAACATTCTGTTATAACATTCCCAATAATCAGGAAGATATGATATCAAGGCTGGAATAGTCCATAAGTGATAAATGCCTGGCTCTCATGTGGCTGGCCACTCATAAGACTCTCTCTTTTACATTCTGAGAACTAACTCTTAATCTCTGTGGTAGGGACTCAAAGAATTGAAGAGACATGGCTGAAGATTTGGTTGGGGACCATCTAGACTTTCTGCCATGATCAAAAGCCTCAAACAATGGGAAGATAGTTTGGTAGAGTCTTCTTAAAAAACTAATCCTACCATTACCATACGATCCAGCAATTGTGCTAGTATTTACCCTAATGAGCTGAAAACTAACATTCACACAAAAACCTGCACATGGATATTTTAGAAGCTTTATTCATAATTGCCCGAACCTGGAAGGAACGAAGATATCCTTTAGCAGGTGAATGTATGAACTGTGATACATCCAGACAGTGGAATGCTATGCAGCACTAAAAAGGAATGAGCTATCTGGAACACCTGGGTGGCTCAGTCTATTGAGTATCCAACCTCGGCCCAGGTCATAATCTCGTAGTTTGTGGGTTCAAGTCCCACATCCGACTTGCTGCTGTCAGCCTGTTGGTGCAAAGCCCACTTTGGATCCTCTGTTCCCCTCTCTCTGCCCCTCCCTCACTTGCACTCTCTCAAAAAATAAATAAACATTAAAAAAAAAAAAAAGAAATGAGCTATGAAGCCATGACAAGACACAGAGGAATCTTACATACATATCAAGTGAAAGAAACCAGTGTGAGAAGGCTACATATTGTATGATTCCAATGACATGACATTATGGAAATGACAAACTGGAGACAATTTGATCAGTGGTGACCAGGGACTGGCAGGAAGAGAGACGGATGGGCAGAATCCAGAGGAGTTTTAGGGCAGTGAAAGTGTTCTGTATGAAGCTACAATGGTGGACACGTGTCATTATATACATTTGTCAAAACCGACAGAATGTACAATGCCGAGTGAACCGTGATGTAAAGTGTGGACTTCAGGTAGTTATGATGCATCAGTATAGGTTCATCTGCTGTAACAAGTATTCCGCTCATGTAGGGGGTGTTAATAGTGGGGAAGCCTGTGCATGGGGAGGGACAGGAGGTACAAGGGAAATCTCTGTATCTTTCACTCAGCTTTACAGTGAATCTAAAACCGTCTAAAAATAAAAATTCTTTAAAAACGTACTCAAACAATCCTTAAGCAAAGGCAGAAGCCCCAGGCTGGGCTGGAGCCAGTGCTGGGAGGGCTGGGAACCCTTGATTCTCACCGGGCCTGGAGACCCTGCGGGAAAAGTCACCCAGACAGACTGGGGTCTTTGCATATGGGAACTTGCTCTCCTCTCTTTTATTTGTGAGATGAGTTGACCAAGTCTTGACAGAGGCCTAGAGTCCACCCTCTCACTGGGGGACACTGGAATGGGAAGCACACCCTCCGCCGAACCAGATAGATTTATAAGCAGAGAATGTGGCAGGAGAACTGTTTTCTGAGATTCTAATCTGCAGCCGGCTCCTGATGCTTTCTTTTCTGATTCCCCCAGATGTAGCCAGGCATTTTGAGTTCCCACATCACGAAACGTTTTGCAGGGGAGAATGCAGGAGCTGGCGAAGTCAGGGTTTTGTTTGTTTTGTCAACTGCAGTTACTTAATGAAGCCCGTGAAGTGTCCCGAGCAGAAAGGGAATTAGGGCAGAGCACGCAAGAGCCAGCTGCACCCGTGATTCCCGATTCCCGGAGGCCGAAGTCACACCTTCTTTGTGACAGCTCCCGGGGCTGCCAGGTTCTGCCCCATAGTGGTCCCTGGGTGCAAGGCACGGCCCCAAAGCGATCACTGCATGTCTCAGGAAGCTGAGCTCTGGTCCATCACTGCATGCACAAGAGCCCTGCCCCCCTCACCCCCCCACCCCCCCAGTACGGGATGGAGGCAGCCGAGCCAGCGAACATGAGGAGTCCAGGTGGAAATGGGACAAAGAATTCACGTTAGTGGTGCCCAAGGGGGAGTGTTTGAAACTCTAGGGCTTTGGTCACAACCCAGTAGTAGCTGAGGTTAAATAGACTCCGAGTCAGATTTGCCTAAACACACCGTTTATAGCACACTAGTGATTCTGTTGGCAAATTCTTACCCACAACATCTGTCCATACCATGGACAGCCTTTTGTGAAACGTGACACAGAGCAGTTCCCGAGCGCTGCGGCCCTCATATGTCTCCATCGCAAACGGTGGTTTTTTTGCTACGCAGGCATAACTAATAGGCCCGTCTCACTAGTTTGTCCAAGAAAAGGAACACCAGACCCCAGGCCTCCACGGCTTGCCATTGAGAAAACGGTTTTGAGCCTCAACATGGATTTTTCTTTCAAGTTTCCATTTTTCCCGTCAAAGTTTTGAAGTTTTAGAGTAGCGATGCAGTCCAGGAATAATGATGGTAATAGTCACTGTGGTTATGCTCACACGGCTGCTGTCTCCTAAAACAAAAACAAGAGAAGAGACAAATCTCTCATACAGAGGAACCCCCAATAATTTATGTGACTCCATTGCCCTCAAGGAGGGGGAGCGTGATTCCCTACCCCTTAAACGTGCACTGTGCAATGTGGCTTCCTCAGGAAGCATGGCTTTGAAAGGGGGAAAGAGCGTGGCTTTCCAGTGGCAAAACTGGACAAGCACTACATCCACTACGATAGTATATACCCGGGGTACGATGTGCCGATGGTGGCACTTTACCTCTGTAATCTCCCTCCTAAAAACCCATAACCCCAGTCTAATCATGAGAAAAATATCAGCCAAGTCCCAGTTGAGGGACATTCTAGGGAACACCTGACCAGTCCTCCTCAAAACTGTCAAGGTCAACAAAAAACAAGGAAAGACTGAAAAACTCACAGGCAAGAAGAGCCTACAGAGCCTTGGGGACTAATTGGATTTCAGGAGTTTCTTTTGCTGCGTTATTCACCCTTGTGTGCTGTATCCTCAGTGCCCTGCACAGGGCTTCAGAATACTTAGCACTCAAATCATTATTGAGTAAATGAAAGAATAAAGAAAGGAAGACTGTAATGGCCTTTGAACTGGCCCTTCAGATATCTCTACATGCTTGGGTGATGACAAGTATATGAAAAACAGCAAAGTCCTCCCAGGAAAAAGTGACCTAACCAGCATCTGTATTTAAAAGCTGGGAGAAATGGGACATCTGGGTGGCTCAGTTGCTTAAGCATCTGACTCTCCATTTAGGCTCAGGTCATGATTTCAAGGTTCATGAGTTTGAGCCCCGCATGGGGTTCTCTGCTGTCAGCATGGAGCCTGCTTCAGATCCTCTGCCCCCTCGCTCTCTGCCACTCCCCCACTCCCTCTCTCTCTCTCAAAAATAAATAAACATTAAAAAAAAAAAAACAGTAGGAGAAATGGCAGAAGGAGTTATCTGAGCCTCAGGTGAAATTACTCCAAAAAAGAAAAGAAAAATTAACTTCCACTGGCAAGGAAGAAAGCTGATCACCACTTCCTAAAATGGGTGTTATCCCACGTTATGGTTGAACAAACTAAGGCTCAGATAATTGTTTTAATAACAGTTAGGAAATGGCAGCCCCGGAATGTGAGTCCCCATGTTTTCATCGGCAACAAATATTTTCGAGGCTCCATTCTGTACCAGCTGTGTGTGTCAAGGCTCTTCTGTGTACGCAACTGATGCCTTTTTCTTCCGCTCTAGAGCTTCTAAACAGCGCAAGCGGCTGGGGACTATATAGCTTAAACTCATATAGCACGGGGTGCTGGTGAAGAAGAAAACTAAAATCGAATATTGGCACTTAGTGCAAAACTAAGGAGCAACAATAGGCCTAAAATGCAGTGATCGTGGAAGAAATGGGAAGGCCGGATGAGGGGGTCAGGCCATCCTCTGGAGGGCCTTCCCCAAAATCTGTTGTGTGCATCCTTTCTTCTGTGGGGAGCTCAGCAGGAGTTGGGGGCACATAAAAGCCTTTAAGAAGCGTTGTAAAACGACAACTGTATGAATGGTATTTCACGCCATACGTTGAAGGTTTATTTGCTCACAGAATTCCTTACCTTATTTACAGATCGCAATTTACACTGCATAGTAAGAGCAATTTGTAGAACGCACTCTGGAAGCATTCTTTAACCAAGGGGTTGCCAAATGCAGTTAGAATGGAGAGCAGGAAACTCTGTTTCCAGTGCCTAGAACAGATGTCTGTGCACAGAGCTCAGGAACTAGTGAATAAATAAATGAATGAATGAATGTAAGAATTGTGAACACCTTGGCAGGGCTAATGGGTATAAGTGGCTCTGTTTTTGTTGCTTTGTTTGCTTATTTTGAAAGGCTAGGGAGCTCTCACAGAGCCCTTCAACTGACAATTACGTGGGCTGCTTACTTTTCCTAGGGCCAGGACTCCAAGAGAGAATGAGATTAAATACCCCTTTGTTTAGTAACTTTTTTCTCAGACCGCAGAGGTGATTTCAGTTACCAAAATAAATAGGGACTTCTCTTTCCTTACCAAAAGATATTATGGGTTATCTGATTCTTACAACACTGCTTTTAAAAGTAGTTATCCCAAATGGATCAAATTTGGAAGGTGTTTTGTTTATCTGGCACGCGGAGCAGTGACAGTCAGCAAGCCCATATAAAAGAAGAGAAGATCCCTTATCTGGACGGAATTTAATTAAGAATAAACAAGGAGATGGCTACTATTTTAGGACAGCAGAGCCTCTTCCTATAATTTAATTTCCTTCCAAGAGGGAAGATGATGTGAAATCTCTTCAGATTCCAATGTATTAAGAGCGTATTCTACATCACATTATTATTCCCGAGGGTAGGTTTTTTTTTCCCTTCCTCCCCAACTTGCAATTCTTTTTTTGTCGAGTAATTTTTCTTCAGCACATGAGTTCCATTAGCTGATTCAGTTACCTCCTGCCCCGTATCTCTCTCTGCTTAATTTTGACAACACCAAGAGCTGGAACTCCAAACCAACAATTCCAAAAATAGTTTCTTTGAAAACAAAGATGCAATCACAAAGAGATTGGATTGAAAAGTTCCCTGGATAATGTCTTATACGGTTCCTTTAAAAAAAAAACAACAAATGAAATGAGCCGACTCATCCTACTGGAGGTCTCAAGAAGGAAACCACAAAAATGCATTTATCTCTTTTGTTGCACTTAATGGAAGCTCTTAGCATGGAGGCTTCATTTGGGTCTGTCTGTGTGTGCATCTTGCCTGTCTTGGTAACACTGGGCTTGAATGCAGTCTCCCAAAGTGATAAGTAACAGCATTCTTCAAGATCGGGCCTTTCGATTGGAGAAGGTTCTGTATGAATGTGAGAAAATAGATGCTTTGTGGCAATCTTGAAAGCATTTGGGGTCACCCTCTTTTCTCCCTTTGAGTAATAATAGCACACATTTACCTATTTGTGGGTGTTTACTATGTGACAGGTAATGCGCAATGCATCTAACTTGTTATATATCATTTAGTCTTGATTACGATCTTGTGAGGTATGTGCTATTTTGTTCACTATTTTGCAAATACGGAAGTGGTATATGGAGGGATTATTGCCCAAGGTCATGGGGTTAGGGTTAGGGTTAGGGTTAGGGAGTAGGTGGCAAACTGAGATGAAACACTATCACATAAAAGAGAGTTGGACTCTAGAATTCAAGCCCCAGCTCTAAATGTAATACTGCTTTTATTCACCCTAGTATTTAGGGGGAAATCTGCTCTCGTTTCCCCCACCTCCAATTTTCCTCTCTGATCCACACCCTCCACCATTCATGCCTGTCCTTATCCCTGAACAAACCCTGATTGCAGGAAGCAAGAATTTTTTTCAATATCAAACCAAAGAGAAGCCACAAGTTAGATGTCATTTGGTAAAACTGCCATTAGCCCCACCCCCAGCCCCTCAGAAGCACATGCGTTGCATGCGGAATCACAACAAAAAAATCTCATCTATTTCCTGAAATTAAGGTAGGTTTTCATTAATAACTAGCATTCAGGGAAAAAAGTTAAACTATTTGTTATTTAATTTTGTTCTTGCCTAGGGTTTACTAGTAACCCAATAGAAATGCTGCTTGATTTTTCAGTGAAAATGTAGGTAACAAGGAGTGGAGAGAGGAAGACCAGCAAGACAGACTGGGATCATGCTGTGTGGAAACTTAAATTCAGATTGCCTGGTTAGACTTAACGTTTACTGGCTAGAAAAGCCACTAGCAGAAAATATGAATTAACTGACCTAATCAGGGTTAAAGAGAGGATACATTTTTCTTATCTGAAAGTTCTTTTCAATATGATCATGTTTTGTATTTACTACTCAACTTTATAAAGAGTTTCTGAGGAAATAGGTAGGCTCATCTCATGTGATATAATAGGTGTGTTCTTGGAAGAGAAGCAATGGCCAACTGAAAATTTGGGTGGGGGTGATTTTCGCATCAGAGAAAGTTAAACAGAAAAATGGTACGCTATTGCGTTATTTTATGGGCAAATTAATTATTTGATAAAAATTATACTTCTCATAAAATGAATGTGAGAGGCTACTGGATGTCTATTGAAACAGCTGGGCTCTATGTCCCAGACTCCCTTATAGGTAGGTCTGGACTGGGGCAGTTTTGGTCGGTGGACTGAGACCTGAAGAAGTGTGTCTACTTCTAGGTGTGGCTTCTGGAGACTTTCCATGCTCTTTCCCCTTCTGCTGGCTGGAAGCAGGTGATGATGAAGCCTGAGGTCAGCAGAATCACACCACTGAGGAGCTTAAGTCTTCGAAGGACGGTATAGAAGACAGCCAACTCACTAAGCAGAACCAAATGAGCAAGAAGCAGACTCCAGTCTGGATGCTCTCGGCTGGCACAGCGCTCAGCCCACCTGAATCAATAAAGTGTAAATTCATCCCCTCTCCAGTCACCTAGTTTCAAAATCTCAGTATCATTAGTTCTTTCCTATTTTAAGTGGGTTTTTTTTCCTGAAAAATGTGTTTCTTTGTACTCTTGCTCACATTGATTTCCGCCTTTATATTTCCATTGCCACCCGCAAATTCAGATGTTTACTCCCATACTTTAAGTATTAAAGGGTATTTACAAGCCATTTGTATGCTTTAAATTTCTTTAATCCACTCCATCCATCATCCTACAAGCACATGAAGCACTGCTTTCATCATTTCTTATTGAGGTTCAAGATCTTCAATGATTTCCTTTTTTTTAAATGTCTATTTTTGAGAAAGGTAAAGAAAGGGAGATCAAGCGAGCAGGGGGGGTGCAGAGAGAGAGAGAGAGAGAATCTTAAGCGGGCTCTGAACTGACAGCAGAGAGTTGGATGCAGGGCTTGAACCCACAAACTGTGAGATCATGACCTGAGCCAAAGTCGGACACTTAACTGACTGAGCCACTCAGGCACCACTTCAAGGATTTTCTTTTGTCAAAGGGACAAAAATTCCAATTATTCAGTTAGAGAATTCACTTCCTAGAGCCAGCCCACCTTTCCAAACAGTTCCCATCCATTTCTAACAGCATCCTTCTGGTGCAGCCACAGCTTTCCACGTGTGACAGACTCTTCCCCACAACCACCACCAATGTTTGTTCACACATTGTTGCTTCTAACTGAAAATTAATTTTCTTCTCGCACTTCTGAAGGTCTTAACTATCACTTATAGTCCATCCCAAACCTGGTGTTTTCCATAAACTCTTTAAGTCGTCCCTTCTGGAAAGTTATTTTTGTCCACTGAGCTCCCATGGGACAGATTATTTACACTGCCGCGGTATATTTGTAAAACACTCCCTTGGCTTATTAATTATCTTCCCTTCATTGTGAAAACAGGATTCAGTCTTCAAGGTAGGGCCTTTTTTGTTGTTGTTGTTTGAGAGAGCATGAGCAAGAGAGAGAGGGTAAAGGAGAGAGAGAATGGTAAGGAGGCTCCTTGCTGGGCATGGACCTGGCTCATGACCTGAGCCAAAATCAAGAGTCGAATACTTAACTGACTGAGCCACCCAGGAGCCCCCTTGGACTTTTGTTTTTTAACAGTGTGACTCATAAACTTCAAGACAAGCTCACAATATGCTTGAAGCTCATGAGCAGTCGTTTTCTCCAAGGCTCTCATGGTCAGTTTCCAAAAGGGGTGTAATATTAGTCCAAAATTTCTCTCTGTCAGATAACCTAGATTTTGGAGTGGAGTCTAGCTTACTTGTCTAAGATACAGTAGCCAATGTGACATTTTTATTAATTCTTGACATCAAAGAGAAAGCCTGAATATAAATCCCTCTGGTTTCCCAAGCCAATTTGTTGATTCCTCTTTATCAAACTCCAAGATAATATACTCAGGGTTATGTGGGAGTGTCAATAGGATCTGCCTAAGGAGTCTCACTTCCCCGTAATAATAGATGCAAAAATTTGACACGTATGTATTCATTTATTTATACTTTCCCCAAGTTAATGAAATCAGGTCCAAAGAGATGGATGCTAGTATGTTTTTTAAATAACATTTTCACAAGCAAAAACGTAACTTTCATATCCGCACTGCATAAATCCACATACTCACAAACTCATTTAGATTCCATGCTTACTATCTACTTATTACTTCAAATTTATTATTATCACATAAATCATACCTCCTCCTGCTTATTAAGTTCCGTGCCCCAGTTAATATTATATTATATATATATATATATATGGTCTCTAATCTTTATTAAAACCCCTATGGAGACACCATTAGGTTCTTAGTCCACAGCTATTTTCTAACCCACTTTTTCCTGATGACAAGATGCCAAATTTGTTTGGAAAGAAAATGTGACCAAGTCCAGACAGTGAATCACCATTTTTTTGAACCCTTGTAAGGATCTAGTCAGTTTCTTGCTCTCTTAGTCTCCCTTCTTTCCAGAGGTGGCTTTCTAACATAGTTCTGGCTGAAAAGACAACAGAAATTGACTGAGCATTTCTGGAAGAGGTTTTGGTTTACCGATAAAAGGGGACAGGCCATCTTTGCCTTCCTTTTTCCTTTTGGTTGGCTTGGATGAACTGTAACGTTTGGAATTATAGTGGCCATTTTCCAACTGCGAGGCAACCTCATTAAGAAAAGGTCAAAATAGGTGCAGAATTGTTAGCTATTGTGTCCTTGAAGTCATGCCCAAAGCCATCAACCTCCAGATTTGAGATGCCTCTTGAAGCTAAGATCATTCAGGTTTTGTTACTTGCTGTTGAAAGCATTCCCCACCGATTCACCTTGTAAGATGAAAGTCACTTTCCCATTCACTGATGAAGAAACAGCAGTTCAATGATCATTTTGTAAGAGCAAAGTTTTTTTCGTTTAAGACATAGACTTCTATGTCTACTGTGTTCTTGACATTGCATCAATTGCTAGGAACAGAGAAATAAGACTAAATCCCTACAAATATGTAGGTTTTAAATTTCATTTTCCCTCTTCTTCACATCCTTTCAACCTAAAAATATCAGAGTCATCAATTTGTGTGATTTTAGAAAAACAAATGCTCCGAGGAAAAAGAAACATTGAATATTTCTAAAAGTAAGGAGAGCCTGTTTGGGAAGCAAAGCCATACAAGTGTGCTTAGTTCTGAAGCTTATTAACCTAATTAGTGACACAGTCCACTCCGAATGAAGGAGAGCAATGGAGTTGTTTGGACTTTGCTGGGTACATACCTGAGCCGCACAGATAAACTTGCTTCAAATCCGGTGCGATATGTTTTTCTAGGCATAAGTACCAAGCACGATGGCTCATATTTCCGAGTTTCAAAGCTTCCCTTTCTTGAACAGGAGACAAGATGTTGCTTTAGTTTTTAGCAAATTAAAATCAGCTAAGAGTGTCTGGCCCCAACGCAGAGAAAATGATGTCCATAATAACAACTTATTTTCCCTTTTAGAAGGTGGACTTCTGCCTGATATCTAAATGCTTCTATAACCTCTTAAGAAAATGGAGTTCTCCAATCTCAAGCTTCTTGCAGCTGGCATCTGATGCTGGGGGCACTCACAGAGCCGGTTAATGTCAGCAGCCATAGGATTGTCAGGAAAAATCGGCTGAAGGGATAGTGGTCATTGTAAGTACACTTGTAAGGCATTCCAATTTTCAGCTCCTCAACTCAATGGACCAAACACCTCTGACTGCCTCAAATGTGGCCTCACTGAGTGCTTCCATATTCAGGGGTTATTAGAAAGGATTGAAGCAAGTGACCTATAATGGGGAAGTGATCAGGGCAGCCACTGAACCTCCTCAGAGAAGTACTGTAATGAACTGGCCTCAGAAGGTCTTTGATGCTGCCTTTGCATACTGTGTATGAGCTTTCTGCTCAGTCATTTCCTCTGCACTTTGGTAGCACAGCAGGAAGCCTGCTATTAGAAACAAGGTTTATTGCTGCCTTGCAAGCATTTATTGGGTAGTATCTAAACCATGGTGTCAAGTTATAGTCACGTGCTGTTCCCGGAACCTTTTTGAGAATTTTAGTGTTTCAGAAAACGGTCCTCTGAGATTTCTTCTGTTTCAAAAGTGAAAAATAGTAGAGGCTATGCACACACATGCGCACACACACAGAGACACACACACACCCTCTGATTTCATGGTAGAGATGTACCATTTTTCTTTTTAAGAGAAACATCTATTCCTAAGATAGATCATTCTTGAACTTTTTAAGTAGTGTGCCTCTGAGAGCAAAGAACCAGATTGACCATTTGCCTGGAGATATTATTTGCTTGTATTTATACAAGGTCAACAACATAATACACATTTTAATCCCCAAGAGGATTTATTTCATGTTGCTATCTACTCAGTCAAGCTCAAGCTTCTCTAGTTCATAAGAAAATAGTCAGATATGAACTCGATGCAGCTGGCTTTCGTACTGCAAGAGAGGAAGAGTGTTTACCTTTAATCATGGTGATGGAAATGTATGCTGTGACATCAAACTGTGGCTGTATGAGTCCCATTTTCCTCCGCACAATGTCTGGAGAATACATTATATACAGGGTGGTGCTCAGGAAATGTCTGTTGATTGAATGGATGATCATTAAAGCAGGTGAATAAAAGGTAAAACGTGTTATTCATTTATGTATTTCCTGTTTGATGGTCAAAGAATTTCCCAACTGACATGAAGTTGTTTCCTATAAACCATTTATAAAGCTCCATACCAGACGCAGTGATGAAAAAGAGCTGAGGGACTTATTCCCTGATGTCAAGGAGGACCCGACGCAGTTAGGCTGAAAAATGAACAACCAAGTGAAGTGAACGTCATTCCAGCCCCTTTAAGAAGTGGCTGTCCCTCCTTGGTTCTTGATTTGATCAGTCTCCCCACCGAGAACAGCCTGGTATTCCTGCTGCACTCCGCTGCTGCTCACGTCTGTCGCCCCCCACCCCCCATGCTCAGACTGCACCTGCTGTGACCCTATTTACCTCCTCTTTCCTCTTTCTTTTTTTCCCACTTTTCCTTCCCAATTCCAGATCCTCAGTTATCCTTTAGATCCCAACTCCCAGATTTGGCTTTGATGTCCTTTTTCTCGGTGTGTATCCTTAATGCCCTATATTTATCCTTACTCAGGATCAGCACATTGTAAAGCTCCAGAGAAGGGTATTATTATTATTATGCACATTATTACCCTCTACTATAAAAAATTAGTGGCTGTTTTAAGAGACCATCTTCCAGCACCAAAATATTTAAAGATGATGAGGAATAAGACAATGTTCTCTTTATATAGAAATGACATAGTTGAAAGGCTTATATTACCTCCAATTATCTCCTCCCCCACCAACAAAAGGGATTGCTTGTCTGGACATTAGTTATATAATGAATATCTCAGCTAAGCGCTATGGACTGAATTGTGTCCTTCCAACATGTATATATTGAAGGCCTCCCCCCTCCCCCCGCCGCCGTGTAATGGTATTTGGAGGTGGGTTTTTGGTAGATCATTAGATTTAGATGAGGTGATAGAATGGGGCTCTCGTGATGGTACACCAGCAACTCTCTCTCTTTCCCTGCTGTGTGAGGACACAGAGAGAAGGCGGCCACCTACATGTGAGAAAACAATCACGCTGGTATCCTGATGTTGGATTTCCAGCCTGTAGAACTGTAAGGAAATAAATGTCTGTTAAGCCTCCCAGTCTGTGGTATTTTGTCATAGCAGCCCACACTGACTAAGACCTACAGCTAAACAGATTCCGTTAAAGGTATTTCCTGGTGGGCAGAGAGATTATATGTTCAAATGGAAGACCTCACTTCATGGAAGAAACCCCAGATTGAGGTTCTTAAACTTCAGACACCAGAAACAAAGGAATTAATTCAACATCCTCCTACCATTTCTGCACTCCAGCTTTGCTATTTTCAACTATTCTCCATGCATTGTATGCAGAGGTATGTGTTGAATGTTAATTTTAGACCATTTAGAAGGGTCTAAAATTAACCCTTCGCTTGTAATCCATTGCCTACAATAATCTTTTTTTTCCTCTGCACATTTAGATAAGTTATTTATTCCTCTTGTAATTCCAGTTCTCTGCTCCTCCTTCTCCTTTGTACCTTTATTTATTTAGTTTTTCAATGTTTATCTATTTTTGAGAGAGAGAGAGAACGAGCAGGGAAAGAGCAGAGAGAGGGAGACACAGAATCTTAGGCTCCAGGCTCTGAGCTGTCAGCACAGAGTCCGAGGCAGGGCTCAAACTCAGGAATCGAGAGATCATGACCTGCACTGAAGTCAGACCCTTACCCCTGAGCCACCCAGGTGCCCATCCTCCATACCTTTTAATAACCAAATACTTCTCAGCCCTCAGAATTCAATTAGTGCATCATCTCTTCTTTGGGAAACCTCCCTTGGTCTTCTCAAAACTGAGAAAATATCTGTCTCTTGTGATCTTAATTCATTGTATACATATTTCCTTTGGGTCCCTACGTTGTAAGTGGCTGTTTTCTTGTCTATCTCAGGCAGTATATCATAATCTGTTAGAAGATAAAGACTATTTCTTCTCTTCAGTGTATACTAGAGCTTAACTCAATAACTGGCATGCACACTTAAGCTTTCATTGAAAAAATGATTGAATGAGTTATTTACTTTTTGGGTCTTTCTGACAACTATGGTTCCCATGACTCATGGTCATATGTCCAAGATTTGTCCCCACAACTGTGGATTCTATTTCTCTAGTTCTTTGGATCCTTAGATTTCAGTCCCCCTTTGCTCTCTCCTGATTCTTGAGTTCCCCTTATTCTCTGACTCTCAGACCTAGTCACAGTGTGAGGAGATATTTATTATAAGTTTGAGACAAAAAAGAAAAAGATTCCAGGGAACATCTCTTTTTTTTTTTTCTGACTATCCCTCATTTCCAGAACAGGAGAACCCTTTTCTTGGGTTTTACTCTCCTTCCGTTTTACTTCTTTCCTCTTATTGTAATCAAATGAGATTAACATAAATTAACTGCTTACATTAATTTGAATTTAGACAATGAATAATATCTCTTTCAGCATTTCCTAATCTTACCAAATGATGCATACTATATGATATTAACTTGCAAATGTTTCTACTTTAACCTTTTCTATTGCTCTTAATAAAGTTTTCCTTTAGATGTCACTGTAACAGTTAAGACAAGACAGCTATTTTCAAAGCCGTATTGGTAAAAACTCACTAGAAGTTAATCTAATACTCAGGCCAAGATTGATTGACTCATTTTCTTTAATGTTTATGAAATTTGGTAGTGCTATGTTTGAAGTAAAGGCTTATCTTAGGAGAAAATGAACTTTTCAAAAAACAGATCATGTTTAGAAAAACTACTTCTAGTTTCAGATATGGTGCTAAAAACAAATGAAAACAAAGCATTCAATTTTTATTTGAGATGGTGAGTGGTGAGCATTTGCTTTTTTTTTTTTTTTTTTGGCCTGGAATCTGATTCAAGTGCCTCAATTCAGCTTCTTGCAGAACTAACTAAACTAAAACTCAAAAGAAAAATTTTAAAGATGATTTTTATAGCAATGACATCATTATATAAAATGTTGGCATTTCATATTTTCCAAACAGAAACTTGGAAATAACAGAATACAAGTTAAATAAAAAAGTTGAAACTAATCCAATTCTCTATTTTTCTTTCCATTTCTTTTTCTAACGGAGCTTTTTATTGCCAGCTTTTACTTTGCATAATAATATATGATGAATTGTCCAGGAAAGACCCAGTGGGTACATTTCTCTTAGAAATAAGCCTCACTGTGCAATATGAGGCCCACTTCTAGGGCAGCGTGCTTATATAATCATGCAAGATTTTCCTTATTGCTGAACAATTGACCACTCTGCACATCTGACAAGTATGTAAATACATGGTCACCAGAATACTGAAAACACAAATCACTTTATTCAAATCCATCTGTATTTGTAGAGAAACAATACGAACTCAAAACGCATCCCCAACTGGTAATAGTACAAGCAATAGTATCTTGGCATATTGAACTATATATTAAATAGTTTAGCACTTATTTGTTTAATGACTCTGAATCATTATACAAATGGGCTAGAGCAGTGGCCTTTCAAATATTTTGCTGGCACATCTAAAAGAATTTTGAAAACCCATAGACCCTCTTGAATTTTTGATTGACATGTAAAATATTTCATTGTAATGTGAAATACTTGCCAAAGGTATACTTCTTTTCTTTTTTAAATGTTTATGTATTTTTGACAGAGAGACAGAGAGAGACAGAGCACAAGTGGGGATGGGACCGGGAGAGGGAGACACAGAATCTGAACCAGGTTCCAGGTTCTGAGCTGCCAGCAAGAGCCAGAAGTCAGGCTCGAACTCGCGAACAGCAAGATCATGATCTCAGCCGAAGTCGGATGCTTAACCGACTGAACCACCCAGGTGCCCCACTGAAGGTATAATTCTTATTGTAAATATCCCAAAATAAAATAATTCTATACAATTGATCACAAAAATTGAAATATATGATTAATACTTATCAAATATAACAAAGAAGAAGTTATCAGAAATGCATCTTCTCATAGATGTATTGGGATTCCCCTCCCTTAATTGTTTAATGGATACAGTAGTGGATATGATTTATTGTCCGAAGAAGGTAAAGTTAAGTGGAAGTCAATAACAAAAAGAAGACATTGAGCCACTGAAAACTGTAGGGCTTCATAAAAGATAAATAATTGGGTTTTGTTAAGAGGATTATTCACAGGAGAATCCATAAGTTATGCCAAACCTAACAAATATATATTTGTTATGAAAGTTGATAAGTGAGAGGGATTTGGGGAAAAAGTCAATGAAAATGGTTCTCTTATGCATCTGAATAAATGGTTAAGAAGCGATAAAACATACACTAACTCTAATATTCATTTCTTTTATTTCAAAATATAATGTTGATAGGTAAGAAATAATTAGGAAACTTTTATATCCTCCTTAAAATCATGCAAAATATGTAACTGAGACATGAGATAAATAAAAATATTCACGAAGTTCTTTCTTTATGTCAGGAATGGGGGAAATGAAGAGAGGGTATGTTTTGCAGTTGAATGGAGTTTCCCAGCATACTTTTTATGAACCTTGACTATTTGAATTCTAAAATAAAGAAAAAGAGAGAAAGTGAGAGAGACAGAGAGAAAGAGAGGAGGGGGGCACGAGCCTTGCCCTGAGTTTGCTGCCTGATGACATGAGGCACTGCAAGCTTGAGCATTTCTTATTGATGACATTTATTTTGCTTCCACAAGACCATTCCTTTGGGTGATGCACTTTTGGACAATATTTGTGTAACTGAGGAGGGAATCGTTAAGCAAGAATTAACACCATTGTGACCCTAGTATAGAATTCTGCAAACATTCTGAATTCAGAATATTTCAACAAGGGCTCAGATAACCCCCATTCTTAAGCACAGGCTTTGCCCTTAACAGAAATACATTTTAGACAAGGAGAGATATGCGCCTCTAATGTGAGTTTATAGTGCCTCATTAAAAGAGTTTGTCAAACACAAATATTCCATAATGTTCCTGTTTCCTGCCCTGAAGAGTTTTACACACCAGTATAATGCACCACAATGTGATTCATGATGGATGAGAATTACACTTTTTTTTGGTATACAAGGAACATAACGATTCTGTAAGGGGACCTGGGAATAAGAGGACCTGGCTGATGTGAACACAGGCAAGTTCTCAGGCATCAGTTTTAAGGAACAGTAAACATATGGAATTAGAAGATCTAGACATTGTCCATGAACACCATCCATCATTATATACCTCATTGGAAAGTCTCTTTCGACCCTTTGGGGTAAAAATAGAATTTATTGATCCATGGAGCCAAGAAAGTTTGGAGGTAGAGCAGGAATCAGGTCCGATTTGAGTTAATGCCAGCTAGGTTTGGGAAAGTACCAAGTGGAGAACTTGGAAACACCAATTCTCTCCTATTCTGGGGATGCAATCATTCTTAGGATAGGGCTGGCCCTTGCCTCAAAGTGTCGGGCCCCAACTCCTCCCCTAAGCTGGAAAAACAAGGCTCAGTTTGGGAGGGTGGTTGCTTTGGGGATAGTTCTAACCCTTTCCATCTTCCATCACTCCATGGGAGAACAGATCCCTTCTATTACAAAGGGCTTCAGGGGAGTCATAGAGAAGGTAAAAAGACAACTTACTTTTTAAAGTACATCGTCTTGTTATATTAAGAATTTTGCTTTTACAGTTTTCCTATCTGATTAGTTGTGATCCAATTTCAAAACCCTTGGCCTTTACCTCTCATGAAGGCCTTCTTCCTGACCACTGTGGGGTCAGCTTTCCTAATGGTGGTTGATAGGACCAGCTTTCCCTGGAGATGCTCATACACTGGCCCACATCTGGTGTCACCACAAAGGGATTTTAGCAGAGGCACCTTAGGTAGAACACGTCAAAATAAATATTAAAATGAAAGACCAAAAAAAAAAAAAAAAAGAAAGGAAGAAAGAAAACCACACCATCATAAAACATGGACCATTTGAGTGTAAGTAGAGGGACTTGCTGGGAAAGATAAAGTACCTACTAATGGGTTATTTTTTACGGATAAAAGTGAGTTTATGTGTTTAAATAGCTATACAGTTCATTGCCTTTTATATTTGATACTGGCTATGGTGTCATCCAAAGGAACAGTGTGGCTGAAAATCTCCAGGTGTAACCCACTGCTCTTTCTACACTTTGTGATAAGACCCTTGGAGTTGATCCTCTGACTGCTCCTCAAAGAGGCTTCATTATTGGACACTATTTCTTGGTGTCAGGACACTTTTATTTAAAAAGAAGAAAAGAAGAAGGAGGAGGATGAGGAGGAGGAGAATGGTGATTGCTGGAATTTACCAAGGTGACACATTTTAGAAGCTAAGCATTATGCTTGAATACAAAAGAGAAAAAAATCCACCCTCTATCCTCAAAAATGCCCCTTTAATTGAGGAGACAGATTCTGTACCCATGAGACAATGAGTGATCGGTCAACTTAGGACAGGAGGGACTGGGAGGGCCACTTGTTAAGCCAAGGCAGGTGCTTTACATACACACATTGTCTCCTTCAATCTTGCCACAAACCTGGGAGACACATAGTTTTGTTTTATTTTACAGAAATAAAAATAACTCCTGAGGCAGAGATGACCCAATTGGTAGGTGAAGGATTTGAGACTTAAATCGGGGTCTGTTTTGAGAAAATAACTTCGTTGCTGTATCCTGGTAACCAACACATATGCTCCCCTGGAGACTCTGAATTGATTGCTCTTAACCTTGGGACAAAGAGCTATTATAGAGTTAAGTGTCAAGATATGAGCTCTAGCTGCATGACTTTTGAAAATCCTTTAAACTTCCTGTGGCCTACTTTTATCATTTATAAAATGTAGATAATTTCCTGTTTATCTTCTAGTCTTATTGAACAAATCAAGGCTAGACACTAGGAAGTGTTTTATGACACACAGAGCAAGAAACAATCTTAGAAATTGTCTAATCCAATACCTAAGAGATTACTGATGAGGAAATGGAGAATTAAATGAATTAACTAAGTAAGATAATAAATTAAACCCTAATGGATACCTAGTCCATCTAAAGTCTACTGTACTGCTTTGCAGTCTATGCAAATATGGCATTGTATAGTGGAGAATGTGGCTATTAATTTTATTAGAAATGTTTCCTTTGTTACTCATTCTTGATACACCAATTTAGAGAGACTGTGTCTAGCAAACATCAGTTTTATATGGTAGTTATTTTTTGCCATTTGATAATAATCTAGCTAATGTATAAGACTTTGAGTTTAGGTTAAGAGTTTAGACTAACTTGATGTCGAGGAGTATTACCCAATAGTTACACCAATTTCCTTGAGGTACCTCGATGGTGTCCTTCATAACCCAAGGGCAGGTTTTAGTAACGTCTTTCACAAGTGTGACTTTAATTTGTTAAAGTCACAGTTGTGGGAAATTCTATATACTGAATTGCCCAGGAAATAAAAATGTTAATAATAATATATGCACACTACCTATAGTTTATAAAATATCTTTACAATAAGATCTCATTTCATTCATTTCCTCCTTCATGCTTTCAAAATATTCTTTAGTGGTCCAGCATGCCCTAGGTCTAGGAACACAAAGATGAATATCATACAATCTGTTCCTTCAGAGCTTACAGTCTATTGCACACGTTTAGAATCTTTTGGTTTATGAGTCTGTTTGAAACGCAGATGTTCCATGAAAAAAATTTACATTCGTGTGTATAGAATTTTGCCTGTGATTCTAGGTGGTGCATGTGTCACCACCCCAGCAAAGCCACATTTAGTGGTAATAAGGAGTATGGGCCTCTGGTCTCCTACTTCTGAAGAGCAGCACTGTACTGTGAGAAGACCAGGTGTGATGACTATCACTATTTTATAGAAGAATAAATTAAAGTTCACAAAGGTTAAGCAGCTCCTTTGGGGGCATATAGCTAATAAGTAGTGAAGTGAGAATCCATTCTCTATTTTCATTGTTAAATTATAAAAGTAGAGTGTGCCCATGGTATTAAAAAATACACATATCAAATAGTTCAGAAAGATGCAAAATGGAAAACACTAGCTTTCAGTTCTGACTCCACTGTCTAAATAGATATTTCCACATCTAACTCACTTGAGTGAGCCAAGTTTTAAACTCGATCTCTGTAAGCTAGATCTTTGGAAGTCTGGATTTTATTTTATTTCTTTTTCATGTTTTTGTTTCTATTTTTATTTTTGAGAGATAGACACAGAGAGAGAGAGAGAGAGAGAGAGAGAGAGAGGAGGAGGGTTGGTGAGAGAGACAGAGACACAGAATCTGAAACAGGCTCCAGGCTCTGAGCTGTCAGCACCGAGCCCAATGCAGGGCTCAAACTCACAAGCTGTGAGTGAGACCATGACATGAGCCAAAGTTGGGCCTTTAACAGNTCTCCTTCAATCTTGCCACAAACCTGGGAGACACATAGTTTTGTTTTATTTTACAGAAATAAAAATAACTCCTGAGGCAGAGATGACCCAATTGGTAGGTGAAGGATTTGAGACTTAAATCGGGGTCTGTTTTGAGAAAATAACTTCGTTGCTGTATCCTGGTAACCAACACATATGCTCCCCTGGAGACTCTGAATTGATTGCTCTTAACCTTGGGACAAAGAGCTATTATAGAGTTAAGTGTCAAGATATGAGCTCTAGCTGCATGACTTTTGAAAATCCTTTAAACTTCCTGTGGCCTACTTTTATCATTTATAAAATGTAGATAATTTCCTGTTTATCTTCTAGTCTTATTGAACAAATCAAGGCTAGACACTAGGAAGTGTTTTATGACACACAGAGCAAGAAACAATCTTAGAAATTGTCTAATCCAATACCTAAGAGATTACTGATGAGGAAATGGAGAATTAAATGAATTAACTAAGTAAGATAATAAATTAAACCCTAATGGATACCTAGTCCATCTAAAGTCTACTGTACTGCTTTGCAGTCTATGCAAATATGGCATTGTATAGTGGAGAATGTGGCTATTAATTTTATTAGAAATGTTTCCTTTGTTACTCATTCTTGATACACCAATTTAGAGAGACTGTGTCTAGCAAACATCAGTTTTATATGGTAGTTATTTTTTGCCATTTGATAATAATCTAGCTAATGTATAAGACTTTGAGTTTAGGTTAAGAGTTTAGACTAACTTGATGTCGAGGAGTATTACCCAATAGTTACACCAATTTCCTTGAGGTACCTCGATGGTGTCCTTCATAACCCAAGGGCAGGTTTTAGTAACGTCTTTCACAAGTGTGACTTTAATTTGTTAAAGTCACAGTTGTGGGAAATTCTATATACTGAATTGCCCAGGAAATAAAAATGTTAATAATAATATATGCACACTACCTATAGTTTATAAAATATCTTTACAATAAGATCTCATTTCATTCATTTCCTCCTTCATGCTTTCAAAATATTCTTTAGTGGTCCAGCATGCCCTAGGTCTAGGAACACAAAGATGAATATCATACAATCTGTTCCTTCAGAGCTTACAGTCTATTGCACACGTTTAGAATCTTTTGGTTTATGAGTCTGTTTGAAACGCAGATGTTCCATGAAAAAAATTTACATTCGTGTGTATAGAATTTTGCCTGTGATTCTAGGTGGTGCATGTGTCACCACCCCAGCAAAGCCACATTTAGTGGTAATAAGGAGTATGGGCCTCTGGTCTCCTACTTCTGAAGAGCAGCACTGTACTGTGAGAAGACCAGGTGTGATGACTATCACTATTTTATAGAAGAATAAATTAAAGTTCACAAAGGTTAAGCAGCTCCTTTGGGGGCATATAGCTAATAAGTAGTGAAGTGAGAATCCATTCTCTATTTTCATTGTTAAATTATAAAAGTAGAGTGTGCCCATGGTATTAAAAAATACACATATCAAATAGTTCAGAAAGATGCAAAATGGAAAACACTAGCTTTCAGTTCTGACTCCACTGTCTAAATAGATATTTCCACATCTAACTCACTTGAGTGAGCCAAGTTTTAAACTCGATCTCTGTAAGCTAGATCTTTGGAAGTCTGGATTTTATTTTATTTCTTTTTCATGTTTTTGTTTCTATTTTTATTTTTGAGAGATAGACACAGAGAGAGAGAGAGAGAGAGAGAGAGAGAGAGGAGGAGGGGTGGTGAGAGAGACAGAGACACAGAATCTGAAACAGGCTCCAGGCTCTGAGC
The DNA here is from genome assembly GCF_008692635.1 of Crocuta crocuta. Taxonomy (NCBI): domain Eukaryota; kingdom Metazoa; phylum Chordata; class Mammalia; order Carnivora; family Hyaenidae; genus Crocuta; species Crocuta crocuta. The sequence goes on along the minus strand of NW_027527436.1, from coordinate 5,481,707 downwards.
TGTCAGCACCGAGCCCAATGCAGGGCTCAAACTCACAAGCTGTGAGTGAGACCATGACATGAGCCAAAGTTGGGCCTTTAACAGACTGAGCCACCCAGGTGCCCCTGGAAGTCTGGATTTTAAATCAGACTGTATTGCTTGATTGCAGAAATGTCTAGCTCTATATTTATTAAAGTATTTTGGTTGCATGTGACAAGAAACAAATATTTCTGGCTTATCAAGAAAAAGAATATCCTGATGGGATTGTGTCTGTCATAGAATCTGAAAAGTAGATGAACCCCAGGTACAAGCATTACCATTAATTAGACTCACTGCAAACAACACAGTCTCCATATCTGCTAGCTCCAAAGATGACATCCTTGCGAGAGGACCTGCAATCACTCTGGAGCTCATTCTGGACCCACCATCCAGTTCTGTCCAGGTGACGGGACCACATTGTCCAAACATGTTTCAACCAGGCAGGAGAGGCATGGGGGAAGGGAGGCCTTGTGAAGGAGGCTTGACTGATTCAAATCATATGTGTCCCCTGCCTTGTACTCTGGTAACAGGTGGCACAGAGAGTGCAGAAATAGTTCAGAGCTGTCATCCCAACCAGGGTGGGTGGCGACTTCCATTGTCTCAATTTTAATGCTGTGTTTTAATGTCTGATGCAAGATTTGGTGTTCATTTCTTATTTGCATAATAAGCTATTGTGTATGCCATCAAAGTGACCTAAAAATGACAAGGGATTTAATTAACTACTAGAGAAATGGCCACCAAATATTTCTCTCTCTAAGGTCAGTATGATGAAACATGTCACCAGTTTGCTGCTGGTTTTCTTGAAGATCAACAGCACCTCTGTAATAGTAAATATAGATTTTCTTGTTCTATTAGTAACTGTATATAAACCTCAGAAAAAAGCATGAAATTCATGAGAATGGTTATTATGAAAGTCCTCTGTGCAATAAGTTTTAATAAAAATTAGCCTGTTGGATATTTTTGAAAATGAGTTAAATGATATTTGGCAAATAAAGCTGTGGCACTAAACTTTTATTTGAGGACATTGAAAAATATTTCATTTTGTCCTTAGCTATTCAGGTCCTTGGACATAATCACAATGCTTAAAGAAAATGATAAAGTAGCTAGAAATACTTGGATGAGAGAATTTGCCTTGAAAATTGAAGCTAGAAATTGCTATATAAAAAATTCTACTCATTACTTTTGGAAAAGGGGTATAGACTGGTTAAGAGCTCATGCTCTTGGAGCAAAGGTAAATGCTTCAAATCCTGGTTCTGCCTCCTGTTAGAGTGTGTGACCCGGAAAAGTTATGTAATTACATTATTACCTGCCTTGCAGTTTATATGTAAATAGAGATGATAATAATAATATCTACTTTATAAGGTTGTTGTAAGGGTTAAATAATACCTGATAGATATATGAATGTTTAGTGGCAGTAGTAATATATTCAACCTATTTTATTTTCCTTCATTTACTAAAAAGATAGGGAATGTAAAGCTTTTTTTTTTTTTTAAAGTTTATTCATTTGAGAGAGAGAAAGCGCACACCTGCACAGGTGAGCAGAAGAGGGGCAGAGAGAATCGCAAGCAGGCTCCACGCTGTCAGTACAGAGCCCAACTCAGAATTTGACCCCTTGACCATGAGATCATGACCTGATCTGAAATCAAGAGTCAGAGTCACTCAGGCACCCCAAGGAAGGTAAAGTTTTATCTAAAATGCTTGATATACAATATTTTTGTATTGGATTTTAAAAATTATTTTCACAATTCACTTTTGCTTAGAGATTATAACTTGGCCCAGAACTTGACAGATTTTTATATAACATGATTTACAATATTAAGATATAAAGTGATGTTATAGATGTTCCAGTTCAGTAATGAATAAACTGAAGTCCTCTGACTGTGGCTGGCTCTTCAGAGTTTTGAATGTGGTTCTTGGGTCAACAATTATTAATAAATTATAATGACATTATAATTAAGGCACATCATGTAATTTGTGAGACCTAAACTACTGAAAATATATTTCAGCCTAGAATTTGGAGAATTAATTTCAGAAATAACCATAATAAAGTTTATATTATATTTTCCTATAGTCTTTTCCTGTAATAGGGAGCTAAGCTTCAAATGCAAAAATATGTTTAGTGTTTGGGATAGATTCTTCTAAATTGAATTTAGAATAAATTCTATACTTATGTAAAAATTACTATCATCAAAAGTTAGAATTTCAAATATCTAAATTATGTTTTCAAAATTTTTAAATTCTTCTAAATTTTATTTCAAAGACTTTTTTGAAATCTTAAGCTTTCTTATAAGTAAATATACTCTATTTGTCAGTTCTATTAGCATGAATTATTGAGATTTTTACATGGCATTATAAGAATTGCATCCTAGCCAGTTTCCAAAGACATTGAGCAATAGTGCTGCCAAATTTATTCAGGTTGTTTATTTTAAAATTTATTTTGGGTTGAAAATAAACAGTTTTCTGGAAATTTTGTGCCAAAATTATTTCATCTTACATGACCTTAGCAAGTATAATTGAGTCTTTGAAACTAGAAAGAAATGCATCAAATGAGAACTTCATGATTTTTTCAAGCAAAGTTTAATGAGTGCATATTAATAGTGACTTAAAAACCTACCCTTAACGGGGGCACCTGGGTGGCTCAGTTGGCTAAGCGACCAACTCTTGATTTGGCTCTGGTCATGATCTCATAGTTCCTGAGATGGGGCTCCTGCATCGAGGTTTGTGCTGACAGCGTGGACTCTGCTTGGGATTCTCTCTCCCTCTTTCTCTACCCTCCCTTGCTCATACTCATTCTCTTAAAATAAATAAATAAACTTTCAAAAATCACTATATATCTTCCACATATCTGAATGAAAATATATGCAGAATGAAAAAATAAGCAAAATTCAATGGTTTCAATTATTTTATTTGAGAAAGGTAAAGAAATTCTTTCTCCTGGATAATTTCAAGAGAAGTAGTGAGGACAAGAGAGCATGTATGAATCCTATAGTCAAGTAGAGTTGGACAAGATTGAAGAAAATCAGTTCTACTACTTTATGGTGAAGAGAATTAGAACAAAAATCTTAACATCTGTTGCATAAACTCTTGGAAAACGTCTCTCCATAAATTGTCTACAATCTGTCCACTGGACGACATGTTGAGAGATTAGATCGATAAATAGAAATTAATTTCTACATGGCTTAAAAGGGTTAACAATATTTTGCAAGTATTGTGTAGCTGGATATACTAGTGCTTAATACCATTAAAACATTATAAGCCACAAAACAAGTTGAGAGAAAACTCTAAAAAAGTAATTTTTTAAAAATAAATGAGTAATAGCAGGTAATAATGAACCTATTCCTTCTTTGACAGAAAGGAAACATTCATCAAAACATCTCTGAAAAATGTATATTTTCCTCTAAGTTTCATTAGCATCTGCAGAGAGCCAATGAAATTTCAGACCTTTTTATTTTCATTGATATTGTCATTTATGATCTGATGTTCCAGAGGCATTCAAGCATTCATACAAATGGTGAGGTAGAGACAACTTTGGAGGTATTTGTCATTTTCAGTGCCTCACATATACACACATTTCAGTGACCCCTGAAATCATGTTTATTCCAGGAGACTATGTTTCCAGCCATAGCTGATTAGAAAAGGAATTCCACTGGTTGGTTCTAAGCCATTCTAAATACACTCTCTCCTTTGAGTTTGAAACTGGAATAAAGAGTGCTAGGTTCTACTAGTCTTTTGAACTGAAAGCACATGAACCCTAGAGCTATGAGATAACATCCTATACCTCACACCAGGAGAGGCAGAGGACTAAGTCTATAGAGAAATATGGGTGAAGCACAAGTATGGAGAGAAGCAAAACAGAGACTGAGAGAGAAAGAGAGTCTTGCCATAATTCGTGGTGGTATTTCTGTTACTTTTCCTGCCCTTTCTCAGGCTCAGTCACACTCCCTGTGTTTGGAACCTGTGAGAAACATGGATTATTGTGTCCTTGCAGTAATTTTCTTCTCTTATTGCATAGTCTTACCAGGAGACCGCTGTCCGTGGAAGGAAACACTGCAATTTTTTTCACTCAACCAATATTTCCTGAATGCTTATTAGGCTCAGAGTACGGTGTTTTGTGCAGGGTAGAAACAAATGAAGAAGGTAGACGTGATGTGGAGCTCATCATCTGAAAGACAGAAATTAATGATGGTGATTAGTAGAAGATATACAAGACTTGCTGTGGGCATAATGAAACACCTGACCTGGTCTAAAGGTATTGGGGAAGCATTCCATCAGAAAGTGATATTTAGGATGAAGCTGTTGGGTGAGAAGTAATAGGCTTCATCTGTGTGTGAATTAGAACCCAGCCAACCTTGCTTCCCAATAAAAATACCAAATACTGCTGGGAAGGAAGCAGATGAAACTATTTTCCCTTACTCAGAAATTTTCACAGGTAATTTGTACAGTTTGAAGAACAAAGAAAGAAAACTAAGTGTGGACATATCATTTAAATTGAAAGCAAAGAGCATTTGACATATTTCCCACCTCCTCTCCAGCGATTCATGATTCCAAGCATCCAAGAATTTCTTACAAACCCAGAGGTTAAAGTAACATGGAAGGTGTTTAAGACAACTTATTTAGGAAAAACAATTTGACATCAGGAGAGTTGTTATCTTTCCATGTAGGATGAAAGGAAATTACAGAAAACTGAAGCTTGCCACATGGAATGTAGAGTTAGAATTAGATAGATTTTTGTCTTTAAGGGAATTGGCTTCAACTTGATTAATTAGCTAATCAAATGTCTTTGTTTAACTTTAGTTTCCTTATCAACTCAAAGAAAAACCTTTTGGAGGACACCATCTGGGTCAACACAGCAGCTATAGGTGAGGGGAGACAGCCTCCTCTCTGTGCATGAGGTTTTCTTAATTTTCTCCCTTTAATTATGGCTCAGCTAAAGGACATATGCACATATATTTTAATGAAACAGACACATTTTAAAAGGCTAAGTAAGTATTATAATTAGCTAGGTAAGTTCAGGCAGAGAGTATGTCAGGCAGGAATAGCTCAGAGAAGGAGCCGAGGCAGGAAGGAATGTCAAAAGTTGTTACGTTTGGACAGGGGAACATGAGGAGGGAGGATGGGAAGAGAAATTGGAGAGATAAGCAGAGGCCAGATTATGTAGGGTTTGGGGGCCATAATAAGACTCTGGAAATTTATCATAAAAGCCGTCAGAAGGCTTACAGCAGGGAAACGATACAATCAGGTGTGTATTTTATGACAACAAATTAGAACAGATATAAAAGTTTTCGTTAGAAAATGACTGGCTTAGTGCATACTAATGTGAGAGCCACTCTTGTGGTTCTACTCAACACTGTGTTGGAGTCAGTGAAAGAGGGTAACACCTTGGAAGAATGGAAATGCTAAATGCCAATTGGCAGAGAAGGTGGGCTTCAGAATTCCCAATTTATGTTTGTGCTGTAGAAGTTTATCCAGGAGGCTCTACAATCTTCCCGTGGTTGCCCAGTGGGAATAGAAGGGTAAATTACTCCAGGAACAGAGTTCAGGAAGCCATATGCCTGGAGTCCACCTGGCCGCTAGAGGGCTCCAGCCACACAGGTGATTGTTGTAGAGTTCCCGGGGCTTACCACAGTGTGTTCAAAGGCTATCCGTGTCCGTGAAACTAATGTATTTTTGTACATTTCAGTCATACAATAGAGTTAGTGTTAGACACACTGACTAAGGAAAAAAAAAATAGATGAAGTGATTATATTTCCTTCTGCTTGGAGGTCTTTTCCCAACTGCATATAATTTACATAGGTTGGCAACCTACAAAATTCTTTGTTAGCAAATTACAGTGTACAATTCCTTCTTAATTCTGTTTGTCTTTGTTTCTTTATTCTCTTGTTCTTGTGAACATTTTTATCTTTCTTTCGTCATGAAGTTTGCAAAGAGAAAAAAGACATGAGGCTAAAGTGGAATATGGGAAATTCTGCACTTTTGCAACCCTGTCCTACTGGTCTACCACAAACACTTTCGCAAATGCCTCTTAATAAATATAATCAGAATGTAAAGTTATTTTCAGAGTCCCAAATCAGGACTCATGCTTTCATAATGGACCACTACTTTTCAAAGTGAGAAGTATGTCACCGTACATTGCTCCCAAATTCCTCAAGGATAAGCCAACCACCTCAGAATGCACTAGATTTAGAATTCTCCTATTGTAGGCTTTTGATTAATTTTTTGAAGGGCCTTGGGACAAACTCAGGAGTGGGACGTCAGGAATTGTGACAGGAAGCCCTTTCCACTCCGTCTCTGGCTGTACTTACTAGCCTGACACCACAGGATTCCTGGGTATAGAAGTTTGACTCTGGCTGCATATTCTTCTTTGCTCTAAGGAAGGTGCTTTCCCTAGACATAGAGTGAGAGGAGTGCTTTTTTCTGCTTTCTTTCAAAATGAGTTGGTTTTCCTCTGGTGCGAGAGTGTTCAAAATCCTCAGCAGACCGCCAAGAGGGTGTATTCGGTATCAACTCACAACTTCACTGACCCTTTTATCTTCAGGGAATTGCAGAGAAGAATAAGTACACCATTCAAGGTGACATATTCCTATCTGATGGGTCTCTCCTAATTTTATCAATGCCAGGTCACTTGGGAATATCATGAAGGATTTCCATATATGTTATTTTTGTACATATTTTATGGTACAAAAATAATAAATACAAATGAATATATTGTAGGGTTTGAACTGATCCATTATATTAAGTTCCTCAGTAAACATCGTATTACATCACATCTGAGGCCATTTAAAAAGTTTATAAAATGTATTTCAAATAATTCTTTGACTAAGGATCATAGTCAGGCAGTTTACCTGATTTGTGGATTTAACTCAGTATATTTTGCGTTTATCATTTGACATTACCTTTTATCTGAGAAGTTTTGAAATAAACTAGAATATATAATCAGAAGAATCCAATACCTTTCCCTAAAAGCCACCGCTGAGATACCTCTCAAATGCTTCTTAATTGCCAATGGAAGTATTATTCAAACAGTTTGAAGAACACCAAGGGGAAGAATATTTTGTGTAATTGTAACAGCAGGTGGATATCCTTTGCTAATTATAGTACAAAAACAGAATTTTTAAATTGGCAAGAGCATCATGTCTTAAATATTTTTTAGCTATTAAAAACTGCCATTGGAATAACGGCACTCTAAGGAAGATTTCTCTATGCTCTCCCATCTGCTTTATTTTCTTCTATTTTTTCCATCAATTAATCACAAACAAGTTCCAGAGTCACTGGTAAAGATGAAGATAGATGTTTTCACTTATAACCATGGTCTCACTCCTTCACAGAGGTTTTTGTTGGTTTTCAAGGAAAATTTATTCATGTAAGATGTGTAGGCTGTGAAGGAGAGGGAACTGGTGGGGAAGGAGAGAGGAAAGTTGGCACGGAAGAGGAGGGGGTGGCAAGGTACCAACCCAAGAAGCTTTTTGACTTGAAGAAAATGCTGTGGCCCTAACAGAAAATGAATCATATGTAAACAGGAATGACATCATAAATCATGTCTCTTCTTACTAAGATCCAAAGCCACAGGATCTGTCTGCTGCTGTATCTATTCTAAATCAAGCTCACGTGGAATATTCCACTGGCTTACTGTGCCAAAGAGTAAGAGAGAATCTGACAATAACAACACATTGATTTGGTCAGTGGACTATATGCTACCACAAAAGTTGAGACAAATTGGTCAGTAATAAACTCTGGAATCATACGTTTATGATTCTTTGTGTTTCTATTAAATATTATGCATGGGTCCTTATGTTAGTTTCAATTCAATGTTTTGGTGAACTACTGACTGAGTAGATCTGTTTGCCATGTGGGTTAAAGACATCTGTTGGAATATGAGGAAATGTAATCAAGTGATTTGCCAAGAACTCCATCAGAGATGTGTCCTGTGCATTTTTCTGAGTTGAGAACACTACCTAAAATACACTGACCTCCAGTAGTGTGTACAGTAATGCATTTGAACTGGGGAACACAATGACCAGCTCCCTACATTAAAGTGTCATAAATATACAGCTATATTTCTCATTTATCATAATTTCAAATATAATTTCTTACATCCCGCTTTCAGAACTTTGAAATCTCAGCTCAAACTTCCCATGGAGTTGATTCTTTTTCATATTTCAGAACTCAAAGGGAGGACTTGAGTTCGGGGTAGAGTATAAAGTGAGGAAGTATATATTCTTTAAAGACAAATGAATACACTTTAGTGGGAATAATTTGTAATTCAAAATTTTCCTAGACCAGAAAGCAATAGTGTGACAGTTGATATTGAGACTCAGGGTCAAGATTAACGTGGGGTTTCATTGGGATTTAACTGAATGAATGAATGAATGAATGAATGGTCTCTACACCAATTTCAGACAGAGATCTCAGTAATGCTACCCTCTTATTTCCTGTTTCGTATCCACTCCTTACTGTCACCCCAGTGTGTGTGCTCAGCAGAATCTGTATCACTAAGTCACCCAAGGCCCACTTTGGCTATTTTCCTGGCTGGGAAAGAATATGTCAGGGATGTGAAAAGGATGTTTTCTATTCTGTGGTCGTTAGGAGTATACATCCTAGTTTCTTTTTGGAAAGGAAATAGAGACTGTACATGAATCTACACAACAGTAAAAAAAATGTTGTGAAGGATGCAAGCTGATATATATATATACATATATGTTTCTGTCTTAATCTTCTTCATCTTACTACCCTTTGTTTTCCTTTTGATTTGACTTTTTTTTTGTCATATAAAGTAGAAGTTGGCAAACTATGGCCCTCAGGCCAAATCTAACTTGGTGTCTGTTTTGTCAATAAAGATTTATTGGAACACAGACACTCCCATTTGTTTTCTGCCTACAACAGCAAAGCTGAGTGGTTGTGATGGAGACCCTATATGCCTTCAGACCCTAAAATATTTCCTATATGGCCCTTTAAAAGAAATATTTGCCAACACTGATGTACAGTAAATACAGTTTCAAATGCCATATCAAATATAAAAGTATTGATTTTTTAAATTTCTTTGATCTTTTCTTTTAAAAAATTTTTTTTCTCAAGTTTTTATTTAAATTCCAGTTGGTTAAAATACAGTGTAATAGTTTCAGGTGTTCAATTTAGTGATTCAACACTTACATACAGTACTTGGTGCTCATCACAGGTTCCTGCCTTAACCTCATTAGCTATCCAACACATACTCCCACCCACTTCCATCAATAAACATCAGTTTGTTTTCTAATAGTTAAAAGTCTGTTTTCTGCTTTGCCTCTCATTTCCCACCCTATGCTCATTTGTTTTGTTTTTTAAATTCCACATATGAGTGAAAACATACAGTATTTCCCTTTCTCTGACTGACCTACTTCCCTTACCATAATTCCCTCTAGCTCCATCCATGCCAGCATGAATGACAAGATTTCATTCCTTTTTATACCTGACTAATACTTCATTGTATGTTGTGTATATACTGCATCTTATTTTTTAAATTATTTTTTCAAAATATAATTTATTGTTGTTAGCTAGCATACAGTGTATACAGTGTGCTCTTGGCTTCGGGAGTAAGTTCTGGTGATTCTACGCTTACACACAATACCCAGTGCTTGTCCCAACAAGTGCCCTCCTCAATGCCCAGCATCCATTTTTCCCTTTCTTTTGCCCCCTTCCACCCACCCTGTATTTAAAGAGTCTCTTATGGTTTGGGGGCACCTGGTTGGCTCAGTCAGTTAAGCATTCGACTTTGGTTCAGGTCATGATCTTGTTACGGTTTGTGAGTTCGAGCCCTATGTCGAGTTCTGTGCTGGTAGCTCGAAGGTGGAGCCTGCTTTGGATTCTATGTCTCCCCTTCTCTCTGCCCCTCCCCTGCTCACAGTCTGTCTCTCTCTCTCTCTCAAAAATAAATAAACATTAAAAACATTTTTAAAAAAGAGTCTTTTATGGTTTGCCTTCATCGCTGTTTAAAACTGTTTCTCGGCAGAAAACAACCTCCTTGACCTCAACCTCAGCAATTTCTTACTTGACACATCCCCAAAGGCAAGGGAATCAAGAGCAAAAGCGAACTATTGGAACCTCATCAAGATAAAAAGCTTCTGCACGGCAAAGGAAACAATCAATAAAACTAAAAGGCAACTGACGGAATGGGAAAAGATAGTTGCAAATGACATAAGATAAAGGGCTAGTATCCAAAATCTTTAAGGAACTCACCAAACTCCACACCTGAAAAACAAATAATCCAGTGAAGAAATGGGCAGAAGACATGAACAGACACTTTTTCAAAGAACATCCAGATGGCTAACAGACACATGAAACGATGCTCAGCGGCCCTCATCATCAGGGAAATACAAATCAAAACCACACTGAGATACCACATAAAGCTGGTCAGAGTGGCTAAAATGAACAAATCAGGAGATTATAGATGCTGGTGAGGATGTGGAGAAACAGGCACCCTCCTACACTGTTGGTGGGAATGTAAACTGGTGCAGCCCCTCTGGAAAACAGTGTGGAGTTTCCTCAGGAAACTAACAATAGAACTCCCCTATGACCCAGCAGTAGCACTGCTAGGAATTTTCCAAGGGATACAGGAGTGCTAATGCATAGGGGCACATGTACCCCAATGTTCATAGCAGCACTCTCAACAGTAGCCAAATCATGGAAAGATCCTGTGTCCATCAACTGACGAATGGATCAAGAAAATGTGGTTCATCTATACCATGGAATACTACAGGGCAATGAGAAAGAAGGAAATCTGGCCATGTGTAGCAACATGGATGGACCTTGAGGGTGTTATGCTGAGCGAAATAAGTCAGGCAGAGAAGGACAGATACCATATGTTTGCACATATAGCTGGACTAGGAGGATCTTAACAGAGGACCATGGGGGAGAAGAAGGGGAAAATTTGTTGGAAGAGGGAGGGAGGCAAACCATGAGAGACTCTTGAATGCTGAGNAGTAGCACTGCTAGGAATTTTCCAAGGGATACAGGAGTGCTAATGCATAGGGGCACATGTACCCCAATGTTCATAGCAGCACTCTCAACAGTAGCCAAATCATGGAAAGATCCTGTGTCCATCAACTGACGAATGGATCAAGAAAATGTGGTTCATCTATACCATGGAATACTACAGGGCAATGAGAAAGAAGGAAATCTGGCCATGTGTAGCAACATGGATGGACCTTGAGGGTGTTATGCTGAGCGAAATAAGTCAGGCAGAGAAGGACAGATACCATATGTTTGCACATATAGCTGGACTAGGAGGATCTTAACAGAGGACCATGGGGGAGAAGAAGGGGAAAATTTGTTGGAAGAGGGAGGGAGGCAAACCATGAGAGACTCTTGAATGCTGAGAACAAACTGAGGGCTGATGGGAGTGGGGGAGAGGGAAAGGGGGGTTATGGGCATGGGGGAGGGCATTGGTTGGGATGAGCACTGGGTGTTATATGGAAACCAACTTGGCAATAAACTATTTAAGAAAAAAAAAAACTATTTCTCCCTTTCTCTTCCCATGGTCTTCTGTTAGGTTTCTCAACTTCCACAACATATGAATGAAAAAATATATTTGTCTTTCTCTGACTGACTTATTTCACTTCGCACAGTGCCCTCCAGTTCCATCCACATTGTAGCAAATGGTAGGGATTTCATTCTTTCTCACTGCCAAGTAGTATTCCATTGTATATATAAACCACATCTTCTTTATCCATTCTTCCGTTGATGGACATTTGGGCTCTTTCTGCAATTTGGCTGTTGTTGATACTGTCTTTGATCTTTTCAAGGAGGGTTTCACACCAAAGCATAATGTTTATCAGGTGAAGCCTCAGGTAGCCCACGATCAAATCTTAATCCCACTTCTTGTAATCTGTATGACCTCACACAGACACCAGTGTCTGCTCAATCCTCTTCTGAGAGAGGCCACTGCAGGGAGCAAGGCTGGCCGGCACCCTCCAGCTACTGCGCTCTTGGATCCAACACCACACTGGTACCGAGGACACATTTCCCTCAGGCTGCTCCCAGCCAATAACTGTACATGACAGGGTCAACGGTGACTGACCCAGGAATTTTCCAGTGAGCATGTTTACTTGGGGGCACCGCATTGACCTGGTAGAAGCTTTCAAAAACTATGCCGGGTTCTTCCTACTTAATCTTACCTTCCTTTTCTTCCTTCTCACTGGCCAGCCTGCATTATGATCTGAAGATTCGTCATGTCTGCTCCTGCTCTTTTCTTGTTATTTTTCACAGGCATGTCCTCAACAAATCATTTGCACATCTAAACCTATCTCAGCTTCTGCTTCTTGGAGGACCCAAACAGAAACATGAACTCCCCTGGGCTTTAATGTCCTCATTTAGAAATGAAGGCTAGGGGTGCCTGGGTGGCTTAGTCGGTTAAGCAGCCGACTTTCGCTCTGGTCATGATCTCACGGTTCGTGGGTTCAAGCCCCGCGTCGGGCTCTGTGCTGACTGCCAGCTCAGAGCCTGGAGCCTGTTTCAGTCTGTGACTCCCTCTCTCTCTGACCCTCCCCTGCTCACGCTCTCTCTCTCTCTCTCTCCTAGAAATAAATAAAAAACATTTAAAAAAATAAAAATAAAATAAAAAGAAATGAAGGCTAAAAATGATAACTCCATCACAGAATTTTCATAAAGATCAAGTAATAATGTAGGCAACGTTTTGGGCCCAGTTTTGGTGCAGTTCCTGGCACCCATGCACACATACCTTCTACTGCCATGGGCTTTGGGATGGCCACCAGCCAGCTACCGACTGCCTGGCCCCTCCTTGCCTCTTTTCCACCGTGTGGTGACTGCTCTCTGAACCTTGTGGGCATGGACATTCTTTCCTCTCTCCCAAACTCCTTTCAAAATTAACACTGAGTCTTTTCAGTGAGCACAGCACCCTGACACAACTGACATGCATGAAATGTGTTCTGACGTACATGGCACATGCTTCCATTAATCTGGTCTCAGATGCTTATGTGTCTAAAGAAACAATAAATAGGAATTCAAAGAGACCTCTCATCCCCCCCTCTCTCTCTCTCTCTCTCTCTCTCTCTCTCTATACACATATATTACATATGCACATTATATATGTGTGTGTGTATATATATGTATATATAAATTACTTTTTCCATTTTACGCAATTAAACTCAAATCATGGAGGGTGGAGTCATTTAGGACTGAAAATGCAGTCCTGTCCTGGATCTCCTGACAGTAACTTTGATTACACATTTCCTGGGACCCAACAGAGACGCTTTTGGGCCTATCAAGAACATCCTTAGGCTTGTAGTTTCAAACTGTGAAGTCCCATGCCCCCTTTACGTTAATCACAGCACCCCCCCCCCCAAATGCTTGAAACCTTGCCAAAGGGTGACTGAATATCTCAGGTAAGAAAAGGGAAACTTCGCTTTTCTCCACACCAGGACGGCATTCATCTGGTCTGAGGTGGAGAGGCAGTCTGCTCCAGCAGTCTCTGCCCTCCCCCATTTCCCCTCCCTCACACTCAGGTGGGAATAGAACCCAATGATTATGCCTTACTACCCTACCCTTTGCTGAAGACAACTCAGCAATCAAGTCGGGGCAGTAGCATTGCTGAGAATTGGTCAAATATTTGAAGAATAATGACTTAGAGGTTAAAGGAAGTCACCAAACTATCCCTCATGACAGTTTTTTGCATAACACCTTAAGTCATTAACTGGCAAATGTTATAGTCAGGCTTATAGTGCAGAACAGACATACCAACTGTATAATACATACTATATATTATACGGAGATGTTAAAATGAAATGTATCCTATGTTCCTAGCTGGCCTCTAAGCAAAAATAGAAATGGTAGGAATGAAGAATTTGTGTTTGTGTTTCCCTTCAACAGATCAGTATTTAATGGTAGACCTTATTTTTGGTAAGGTGGTTCACCAGGCATTTGTTTGTCAGAACTGCTTATTACATTTGTTTAAAATTCAGAAACTCTTTTAAAGCTTTAATTTGAAACAGATTGCCCAGCTTTACCTCCCCCAGCCTCCCTTAGCCCTTATAACCCTTTGGATCTCAGTTGGCTGAAAGCTCCTTGCATATGCTCTTAAATGTTCCAACTCCATCATCTCATCTCTCACCATGCTTTCCATGAGTTCCAGGAGCAGCGAAGGCTTCATCAGACATGCCAGGCACCATTTACTTCTGGGTCTTCACGTGTGAAGCTTTCTCTGCTGGAGAACTCCCTGTCTCCCCCATTCTTTTTCGCTCTTATCCCCACACCCCTCCACCACCTCTGCCTGAATAACATTTCCTTATTTCCTTGTCCTTCCTGACTCCATTCAGTTATCGCTTCCCTTGAGCAGTTTTTTTCAACCCTCTAGAATGAATCAGAGAGTTTACTTAGTCAGCAAACTCTGGCTAAATCCCATTGCCACTTGTTTTTGTAAAGAGAGTTTTATTAGAACACAGCTATCACCATTAGTTTATGAATTGTTTATTTCTGCTTCTTTTTCTACAATGACGAGTAGAATAGTTAAGATAGAGACCATATGGTTAGCAAAGCTGAAATAGTCATTCTCTGGTCTTTTACAGAAAATGGTTGCCAATCTGTGGTCCCTACCTTTTGAAAGCTAGGTGTCTTTGAGTTTGGAAACATATGCAAAAATACAAATCTGTACATTTTTATTATGATAATATATACATAATACAAAAGTTGTCATTTTAACTATTTTTAAATGTACAGCTCAGTGACATTATTTTCACATATTTGTACAGCTATTACTACCGTCAATATTCCGAATTTTCTTCTTCCTTAAAATTGAAACCCCTTACTCATTAACCTCTGGCAATTATCATTCTACTTTCTATGTTTATGAATTTCACTATTCTAGATACTTCATATGAGTAAAATCATAGCACTTTTCCCTTTATGACTAACTTATTTCATTTACCATAATGCCCTCAAGTTTCATTCATGTCATAGAATATGTTAGAAGTTCCTTCCCTTTTTAGGCTGAATAATATTCCATCATCTGTAAATACTACATTTTCTTATCCATTAATCCATCAATGAACACTTTGGTTGCTTACACCTTCAGGCAATTGTGAATGATGCCACTATGAAAATGGGCATACAAATGTTTGTGTCTGTCCAATTGTTCTGAGTAGTTACCCAGAAGCAGAATTGCTGATTCATATGATAATTCTATTATTAATTTTTTAGGAGATTCCTTACCGTTTTCCACAATGGCTGCATGATTTTACATTCCCACCAACAGTTCATAAGTTTTCCAATTTCTCCACATCCTTGCCAGCACTAACTTTCATTTTTTTTCCATAACAGTCATCCTAGTGGGTATGAAGTGGTATGTTACTGTGGTTTTAAAATGCATTTTCCTAAGGATCAGTAATGAACACCTTTTCATATGCCTATTGGCCATTTGTTTATCTTCTTTGGGGAAATGTTTATTCATGCTTCATGCCCTTTGCCCATTTCTTTTTCTTTCTTTTTTTTTTAACCTGGGTTGTTGTTAAGTTGGAAAGCTCTTTATATATTCTGGATAACAGTCCCTTTTCAGATATATGACTTACAAATCTTCTTTCCTATTGGGGGCTGCCTTTTCATTCTGTTGATAGTCTCCATTAACGCAGAAAAGCTCTTAATTCTGATGTGGTTCAGAGTATCTATTTCTCTTTTGTAGCCTGGGCTTTTGGTGTCATTTCCAAAAAAATCACCAAATCCAATGTCATAAAGCTTTCTCCTTCTGTTTCTTTGTAAGGGTTTTATAGTTTTTGCTCTTACAGTTAGGTCTTTAATCTAGTTTGAGTTCATTGTTGTATGTGATATAAGGAAAGGCTCCAAATTCATTCTCTTGCCTAGTGGATATCTAGTTTTCCCAGCACAATTTGTTGAAAAGACTGTCCTTTCCCCCTTGTATGTCAAGAGTCTGTTGGCACCCTTATCAAAAATCATTTGACTATATATGTGAGGGTTTATTTCTGGGTCCTGCGTTCAAGTCCTCTGGTCCATATGGTTGTCTTTACACCAGTATGACACAGATTTTTCTCACTTTAGTTTATAATAAATTTTGAAATCAGGAAGTGTGAGACCTCCAACTTGGTTCTTCTTAAAGATGGTTTGGACCGTTTGGGGTGTCTGGAGAGTCCCTGTGAATTTTACGATGGATTTTTCTATTTCTGTAAAAAAACAAAACGTCTTTGCGTCAAACGTACTTTTCTGAGAGAACATTTACTACAGAAACCAAAATCTTTCCTCCCTTCTTGCCCGCTGCTATAACTTGAATGTTTTCTTTTGCTCTGCTTCGCTCTTGCCCTACCAGAGTAAAGATCTTTTTATTTGCCTACAGTGTATTCCCTGTGCCTTACCTTGTATACATTAGAGGAGTGAACACAAGAAATAAGGTTGGCATCACTTACCTTGGGCAGCTACTTAGTTGGGTCAATATCACTCCTTGGAAGTTTATGCCTTCTCTCTGTGCAGAGCGATCATAATAAAGCTGAACACCCCACATTTCTGTGTGCTGTTGGATGGGTCATGAAAAATTCTCACTCATGGCTCATGTAAACATGGTCATATGGCTAATAACGCTTATGTGTAGCTGGTAGGAGTGCAGCTGGAAAATATAAAGATTCAGCCTTTCTCTGCCAACTGGGTTTTAATGACCAAACCACAGAGGTTTGGACTATTTAAATAAAATAGGACAAATGGAAGAAAAATCTAATATCCCTACCAAAAAAAAAAAAAAAAGAAAGAAAGAAAAAAAGCAAACAACAAAAAAACAACCCATGTGATTTGTAATCTGCAGGACTATAAAACCCGTGTTATATTTGAGAGGGAAAAAGTGGAAACTTTTCTTGGATATGCACAGCAGCTACTATTTGGAGTTTCAGTATTTGACCCAATAAACTGCATTATTAAAAATTTGCAGGCAAAAATCTCTTCCTTTTTCCTTTTGGAGGTTTGGTTTGGTTTTATTTTTTTAGCTGCCTTCCAAAAGGAATTCCAGAGGTTTTTTTTTTTTGACAATTTTATCATTTCTGACTTAAGCCTGTTGCAAATCTCTTTGAAACAACTAGGCCCAAGGGCGGCTCAGGCAGCTGCCTGAATTCCACGCAAATGTAAAAAGTCTCTTCCATTTTAAGTGCTATACTTTGCCATAATAGAATCCAGATGCTTAAACCATTCAAAGATTACCTTTTACAGTGTGAACAGAAGCATGAATGTAAGTGTTATGTTAGAATGTAGTTAGATTCCAATTGTTACTAAGCTTTTGAGTGCAACTTGTGAAGGAGAGTTGAGGCAGAGAAGCCTAGGAAAAAGGGTACTCAAAAGGGGGGCCCAGAGATGTCTTATCGTGCAATCACTGGAGAGTCATAATTAGATTAAAGGCTGCACAATGTATATAATTAACAGCAAGAGAGACCAGGAGACTCCTTCTGAGAGAGCTAGAATAACTCAGCAAGTGGGAGCTAGGTTTCTCCTCTCATGGAATTCAAGTAATTCCCATTATGAGGTGAAACTGAGTCCCCACAACTCAAGACGCTGTCAGCTACTGTCACTTATCTTTACTTCCCAGTGGAGTGATGAGGGAGTTTTCCTATTTTTTCTCACATGTCCTACACGGTGTGCAGGTGAGCTCTCAAAGCCTTGCACCGGACCATTTAATTTATCCTTGGTGCACTGGAGCATGCCCTGGTTTCACACCCATGCTCGGTGATGTTTGTGCACACACACCAATGTGCAACAACACCCAATTCGCATGTCAGAATGAGTGACTCACTTTTTCAGCCATCAGAATGTCTGATGGTTAAACAATAGATGAACCTGAAGTATAGCCAATGTAAATGTTTGCATGGCACAAATTGCCTAATTATTTTTGCATTTAGGATAATGTTGGGCGCACAGCTAATTAATTCTTGGTGATCAGTCTGTGACGGGTAGAGCTAATTACTCTTCTGAAAAAATATGGATAGGAATCATTTTGGCTATTTTATATTTTCAGGCATCATCAGAGGACATTTACAATGCAACCATTGTGTGTGAAATTGCTTTGGATATCTCAGAATTGAGAGTTCATATTGGAAACAAAAGATGATGAATTCTACTAATGGTCAAAGAAGGTGGCCTTCTGAGCTGAGAGATTTCTGTTAAGATCTTGGTGACTTCCCCTGGGGATCTGGGTTTCCTTATTTGGAAGCTGAAGAAGTTGGACAAGGTTTTTAAGTTCTCATCTAATGGCTTATGTTTCTAAAATCCTCAAATCAGGACAAACTCTCTGTATAAGAAGTGTTTCTTTTATAAATATGATTACAAAGTTTCCCTGTCCCAGAACTTTTATGCTCTTACCATTTGACCTTTTGTGTTGCCTGAAATTTGGTCAGGACAGTAGTCCTTTGGAATAAAATAGGTATTGTGTCTTCAGAAGATTTGATTGGAAATGCAGTTGTGCGATGCACAATTGGGATAGCAGAATCGTTATCTCCTACTAGTATATTAATATGGAACTGGATCCTCAGAGACTGGAACTAAGGAACCAGGTTTAGGGGTATTCAAAGAACAGAGATATTGATGGAAAGACCAGATAGTTAGCCTCAGACAGGGGGACAGGGGGAGCCTGGGAAAGTGGGAGTACGTTAAAATTATTAATTATTATTATTGAGAAATCCATTGTGAATTAAATAGTACCCATCAAAGGCACACATAAAAATTACTGATAGAATGTTTTTCATTAGTCAGTGACTGTTTTGTTCTCAGGTAAAGCAGTGGAAATTTACATCCCTCATACCTGCAGGATGGCAGTCTTCCCTTCGATATGATGATTTCTATACTACCTGAGGAAGGCTATTCTTTCCTAAGAGATGCCAAGGGCAGGTGCTTGGTGGAGACCAAAAACTGGTTGGGAGACAAACAGTGACAGTCCATGAATTTTGCTTCTTTTTGG
Source organism: Crocuta crocuta (assembly GCF_008692635.1). Lineage (NCBI taxonomy): Eukaryota > Metazoa > Chordata > Mammalia > Carnivora > Hyaenidae > Crocuta > Crocuta crocuta. Next base: position 5,462,767 of record NW_027527436.1, on the reverse strand, counting down.
CGCCCTTGGGTTGTGGCTCCAGGTAATGCATATCTGCAGTTCAGTCCTGCAAGAAAAGACAGAGGTAAAGAACACATGTTAGTTGACAAATGCCTCTCTGCCCAGAATTGTTCTAGGTGTTTTGCCCTATGTATTTAAGGTCCAGAAAATTTAAGTAATCTGCTTAGGGTGATAGAGCCAGAAGCTGACAGAATCATTAATTGATCGTGTTATTACTTATGCATATGAAAGTAAGATTGATGGGAAGGAATTGTATTCTATACTTCTCATTACTAGAAGCCTAAGAGAGAGAGGCCAGGACATTAGAGTGGACAACTGTCTTAATTGAAACCTAATTTATTGGCCCTTTATTTTAAGTGCTTGGAAAAGTTAGCAAGGACATCCTTCATTAGTGAAGAAATCCATCTGCTAGGAATTATTCCCTATGGAGAAGCCCAGAAGGATGAGTGTTGGAAATTATTGCTTCCCTGAACTCCATACAGCCATGGCATTATTTCTTTAAGCACAGAGGCTGTTCACTTTCTCAGAAGTGTTTTAACAGCTTTAGACTCAAGGCTCTTCACAATGTGACCACAAAGCAATTTCCAAATCTCATTCCAGGTTTTCCTCTCTCTGTACTGCTTGGTGGTGCTTGGTATTTTCAAGCTCCCTTATGTGATGGGACAAAAGGTTTAATTTGTGGGAGTCCACAGCCTTCCTGCGGAGAGGAGACTTAATATCACTTCCTTCCTCCCATTTTCGAGGATTATTCTGTTTCTGAATTTGTGGAATGCAGAATTGGGATATAGGGCAATAAACAATTGCATCGAAGTGATTGGAAGAAACGGGGTGGGGGGAGTGGAGAGAAAGGTCCAAGTCACCTGAGTCATGTCCAGGAGAAAAGGAACCAGAGCTAAAAAGAGTCAACATTCACAGGTCTTAGAGTAAGATGGAATGGAGGAAATGAAATAGAATGGGATGGAATGCATGAGGGGGACAGAATGCTTCTCAGGAGGAGAATGGGAGCTTCTTCAAGTTACAGGGAGCCGGACAACTGGGAAACCCAGGGCTTGTTGCTGTGGACAATCACTTCGATCTCCTCTAGGGTTCATTTAGAGCTGCAAGTCAAGATGAAGGTTGCCGCTCCTAGTGTGCTCCTCTGACATAGCTGCAATAGAATCACACTTGCCATTGCTTATGCCTTTGCTTGGCATGAAATGACTTTTTTTTGGGGGGGGGCACACAATAGTTTGCTTTCCTTTCAAGAAAATGTTCATTATCTTCATGGAGTAGTTCACATTGCATTGTTCTTCCTCAGTACAAGCAATCCCTCCTTCCTGAGCATGTTGGAAGCACTTTAAAAAAAATTTTTTTTGACAGAGATATGTATGCACTTCTGCACATGAGCAAGGAGGGGAAGGGCAGAAAGAGAGAGAGAGACAGGATCCCAATGGCTCTGCCTTAAGAGTGGAGAGCCTGTTGGGAGCTGAACTCCCCAACCTCCAAGATGATGATCTGAGCCAAAGCTGGATGCTTAACCGACTGAGCCACCCAGGCACCCCAAAAGGTACTTCCTAAAGTACCTCCAATATAGTACTTACTGCAATTTGGTTATATGTGGGGGATATATTTGTCTACTTCTTATGCCTTGGTTTGATCAGACTTGCATCCCTAGTACCTTGCAAGGTGCTGTTAATGTTGCATATGACCAGGATATATTTCACTGAATTAAATAAATTGACATTTGGTCTGGTCCCAATCAATGCAAATATTCAAGTTTGTCCTGTACTCTAGTTTTGATGTGCTAACATTCGCATACAAGGTTTAAAACATTTTATACAACTAGAATAAAAAGTGTTACTGAAATTCTTATATTTATTTTTTCATTCTATACACAAGAAGGCAGAATGCTGATGTGACAATTTTTAAGTCTGAAGCAGTCTTTTTATTGTCTCTTGTTTCATACATGTCTGAATCTGTTATTTGGGAAGGTTATATAAAAGAAACAAAAAGAATGTTTAAAAAATATTGTTAATATTGTCCCGTTTTATTTGGTTTCATTATTAAGGAGATTTGTCTGCCCACCCTTGTTCAAAGTTAAAAGAGCCTGTTCAAATTCTTTTGGGGCTTAAGTGGAATACAAATATAGAAAGAAAGAGCACACTCTCTGTTCTTGCTTGGAAAAATATTTGTGTGGTACCAGGTTTGTGATAGTAAACTGAAGTGATTCACTGGATCATTATAGTTACTGTTATCCAAACTCTGCTTTTGCTTTAATGATGCAAATACTTTAGGATTGTTACAGTCTGAATTATACACATGATTGCTTCAATTCTACTCTTTATTTGGAATGATTGAAAATCTTGTCTTTGGGACCACAGCAGACATGGTGGTTTAGCCAACAGCCTTAATCCCACTTTTTCTTGCTGACAAAGCTCTCCAACTCCCCATCGCTACCCCATGTTTTCACTTGGAAATCTACCCCTCTCCCATTAGACTTATAATGAATGGCTTGCTCCAAGTCAAGGGGTAAAGCTAAATTGGATATGCCAATAATAATTGACCTCAATATGAGTGTGGGTCAGAGATATAACTCTGGCCAAGGAGACACAGAGATAGTATTCTGGAGGGCATCTGGGAGAGGCTTCCTTTGCTTCTAAGAAAAAGGAAGAATCTATCTCTACACATTATAGTGCCTGGTTTTGGTCTTTGGAACAGCCAAAGAATAACACTGACATGCTGAGGATTTCAGAACAAAAATACAGAAAGAACTTGCACCCTTGAAATTGTCTTTCAGCACCAAGTTACGAGTCATGGGGTCATCCCACCTTAACACTCAATGCTAGGTGAGATGAAGAGCATATGTTATTGTCTAAGACAGACAGGCTTTCTATGTTTCTATTATTTACTGCCAAAGGGATGTTAACTGACCTAGAAAAAGAAGGATATAGAAGAAGAAGAAAGATATAGTTCGTATTTCAGCTTATAATTTAATAAGAGAGAGTAAATCCAAAAAGGAAATGAAAGAAGAAAAAACACGAAGTCATAGATCAAGTAAAGGATCTTAACTATTTTTGTCCATCTTTGTCAGTCTGGTGAAGTCTATGTTCTTTTCAGACAAATATTTTTAAATAAATAAAATAATAGGCTCCTCAAAATATTATATTTTAAAAGTTCTTCAGATTCAGACCCCAGAGGGATGTAGAATTAAATATGACACTTAGCATTCTTTTTCATGGAATTAGACTCTCAGAACCAGCATGTCTTATGTACTCAAGCCCAGTGCCAACTTGTTCAATAGCTAAAAGTTCAGTGAAACCAATGGTCTTGTATTTTAACCTTATAATAAATTTAACTTAAAAAAAAAAAGAGAACTGTGGGTGGCTCAGTTGGTTAAGCATCTGACTTTGGCTCAGGTCATAATCTCATGGTTCGTGGGTTTGAGCCCCACGAAAGGCTCCACTCTGACAGCATGGAGCCTGCTTGAAATTCTCTTTCTCCCTCTGTCCCTCCTCGTCTCCTACTCATACTCTCTCCCTCTCTCTCAAAAATTAAATAAATAAACTTAAGAAATTAACTGAATTTCAAGAAGTTGTTTTCCTATACACACATTACCAAAGTCATCACAAGTGATACAAAGTTGTTATTTTATTTTCCCATTTTTGTGGATATAAAGACATCCATGAAGGAAGGATACTACCCTCCACTTTAACTGAAAGAGCTGTGTATAGTGTATATTATTGGTTCCAAATATATGCTATCTCTTCTCCTCTATTCATGAGACCCATCCATGCAGTTTCTCTCCCTGGTCCCCTTTCTGTGGTAAGGTTGTGATATCAGGTTTGGTCATATGACCTGATGTGGCCAACAGAATATGAGCAGAAATGATGTCTACCATCTCTCAGTTGATGTTTTAGAGTAGCATGGTTACACCGTCATCTTTTCCTCTGTCATGAGAATGTGGTGTGCCAAATGGCATTACTCCTCTACCCTGGGTCCTAGAAAGATGAAGACACGTGAAACAGAAACTGGTCCATGGATGAAAGGACACATGAGCAAGAAATACAATTTTGTAGTTGTAAGTCACCTAGATTTCGGAGCTACTGCCACAACAAAACTTCATAAAAAGTAATTAATACAAGTCGATGTTTATGGGGAATCTTTCTGAGTTCTTTATAGTTGTCCTCTTTTCTATTATATTTCAAATTGTGTCATACTTATAATTCTTTTTTAATATCAGATTTATTGTTTCTCAAACTACAACACATGGTGAACACTTATACATTCACTATTACTTGCAAATTTTTTTTGGTAAGGTTTCCTTTCTTCTTGCTGGCAGGTTAGTGAGTTGTGTAGGTATTGCCTTTATTAGATAGGATATGAGTAAGTTATACTGTTAGATAGATCACTCCCACTACAGCAACCTGATATGGACTCAGCCTGAGGCCAAAATGTCTGGATGAGGCCTTTTCAGTTGGAGGAAAAACTATCCAGAATTGAGAGAAAACCACATGCATAAAATTAAAATTCTGGATTAAAATTTAAAATGTAGTCAATCATCCTAATTTTTTTTTTATTGTCAACACACCCAACCTCCAGATACTGAAGTCTTAAGTGATCATCATGGATGATGTTAGCCACGTTTATTGAAAATTTACGGCTTCACTAGATCAAAGCTGAGGTTTCCAGAGATGCTATCAAGTCAAAGATAACAATTTTTTAAGAACAGGGAGAAAAAATTAAATCAAAATTTCACTGCTGCCCTGGAAGGTGCTGGCTGTGATTCCCATTTACCATGGCCACATTTGTGCTTCTGACTTATTTGATAACCCTTCTTTTATGACTAAACATGGAAAGAATTTTGGTTTTGTGGAGTACTGTCAAGAAAAGAGAAGAGAGGGCCTGTTTGGGCACTGTTCCCAGGTCCAAACTTCGTGGAGGCATCCAAGGAAGAGTTGTTATTAATTGACATTGACAGTGAAATGAAACAGGTCAGCTCCTGGTGATCCAAGGTGGTTTCTTCAAGTCCCAGGCAACTCAGGTTCTCTTCTTCCTCTCATTCAATCCTGCCCTTGTTCCATTTGCTCTTTATTAGTGCTTCTACCAGAAAAGCAGAAAGTGTATGCCCGGTTGCCAAATAACTCAGGCCACAATTTAGCATAATGGATTATAAATCACTGAGATCTGAAAGGTATAAATTAATCACCTAATTTCATGCATGAAAGTGTGCTGATCATGAAGAAATGGCTGGCAACCACTTATACAGAGACCTAACAGGCTTCCTTCCACTTTGTTCAATGGATGGCCACTTACTCATCCTTTAAGACAAGATTCCATAATTATCTTTCTGTGAATCCTTTCCAAATTTTTAGTAAATTGAAGGATCCTTCTTTTGGGTTATTTTGGGACCTTGTATATACCTTCATCATAATTTTACTACAGCACTGTTGTATTGTGCTGCCTTGTTTTCATATATAGGACATAACAGCACTGTGGCAAAATAATAAAAATAAATCAGATATCTGAAGCAACTATTAGATTTTTTACCATACACATCGAAAGAGCCCAAATTTGTTTTTTTAAATTCCTTTTAACGTGTATTTATTTTTGGGAGACAGAAAGAGACAAAGAAGGGGCAGAGAGAGAGAGAGACACAGAATCTGAAGCAGGCTCCAGGCTCTGAGCTGTCAGCACAGAGCCCATCGCGGGGCTTGAACCCACAAACCGTGAGTTCATGATCTGAGCCAAAGTAAGCCACATCACTGACTGAGCCACCCAGGTGCCCTCCCTAAATTTGTTTTTTAAACACACTTTGAATACAGAAGCACATAGCTTAAGTGAATTTTCCAACTTCTTGTCCATTGGTCATGGTGGTTTCATATAGATGTAGCTTAAATAGGCAACTTGACTCTTGGTGGAATTTGCAAAATTGATACCCTGATCAGCTCAGAAACCTAAACTTAAAAGTTCAACATATTCTATGTGGTTCCAACACAAATTTGTATATGAATAAATCCAAATAGAGGCTATTTGATTATGCTCATCCATGAAAGGTAAGAATGATTCTTCTGCAAAAGTGTTTTCTTATATTTAAATTCCAGTTTGTTTGTTCAGCAAATATTAATGGATTTCATCTCTGTGCCTGGCAAGTTATGGGGCTTGCATTTTACTGAGGGAAAACAAACTAAAAAGTAATCAGAAAATAAAGATCGGAGGCTAGTAAGTAAGATCTCTGAAGACAATACAGAAAGCAAGATGGGGTAAAGGCTGTCTGGGAAGCTGTAGCTGCTTTAGAGAGATTGATCAAGGAAGACATAGTAGATCCTAGAATGACACAAAGGAGCTACGTATGGAGAGCCAAGAGCAGAGGCCAGAGCGCAAAGATCAAAAAGTGGGAATGAGAATGTATAAGGGAGTAAAGAGCATGTGTATTATGGGAGCTGAGGCATTTTGATTGCAAGTAATGATACTCAACTCAAACACTAAGGAGGATTTATTATTACAGTGGAGAAGACAGAATTAGAGGTGAGTTACTCAGTTGTTCAATGACATGATCAAGAACCTGGGTAATTCTGCCATCTTTGTTCTTCAGCAAGACCCCTTTGTGGGCTAAGTGAAATAGGCTTGCAGGAGAAAGACAAATAATTCACAGATATCACTTAAATGTGGAATCTAAAAACTAAAATATAAAAAGTCAAACTCTTAGAAACAAAGTAGAAGAGTGATTCCCAGGGACTTGGGAATGAAGGAAATTAGGTGAGATAGGGAAAGAGTATAACCATTCTGGGGCATCTGGGTGGCTCAGTCAGTTGAGCACCCAACTCTTTCTCGATTTTAGCTCAGGTCATGAACTCATAGTCGTGAAATTGAGCCCCAAGTTGGGCTCTGCACTGGGTATGGAGCTTGCTTAAGACTCTTTTTCTCCATTTCCCTCCGTCTCTCTCCTGCTCATGCTCTTTCTCTCTCTCCCTTTCTCTCTCTCTCTCTAAAAAAAAAAAGTATAAACTTTCAGTTACAAGATGAGTAAAGTCCCAGGATGTAATGGCACTATGGTTGGTACATTGTATTTTCTCATTGAAATACACTAAGAGAGTAGAGCTTAAGTGTCATCACCAAAAAGTAACAATAAACAAATAAATCTGTGAGGTGATAGATGTTATTCATGTGTCAAATCACCACAATGTACACTTTAAATATCTTATATTTCTTATGATAAAACTAAAAAAAAAAAACAATGCAGAAAAATAATCAATTAAATATTTTACATATTGTTCTGGTGTTATGTCTTCAAATCTAGTGTGCACTAGCTACATTTCAAATGTTTAATAGCTACATATGACTAGTGGCTACTGTATTGGAAAGCACAAGTGTAGATAATGAAATATGAAGAGGCAAGAGAGGAAGCAGGGAGTAGATAATCCTGGCAATATTCCCAGGCAGAGACAGCAGTGTCTTGGACCGTGGCGGCATCAATGAATATGAAGTGAGGTCAATGACTTTGATATATATACATTTGGACATAAAAGCAATTAGGCTTGCTACGATTTCTGCCATTTCCTAGCTGTGCAATCTTAGACAAATAACCTCTTGAACACCAGTTTGCTGTGTTGTCAAGTAAGAATAATATAGCACCCTTCCCCTACAGTTGAGGGAATGGGATGACATAATCCATGGAAAGCTCTTATCACAGTTCCTGGAACAGACTCAGCTCTTTAAAACATACAAGTGGTGTCAATGAAGAAGTGTAAGACCTCAGAGGAGGCAGAGAGTGTTTCTCAAGGTAGTAATCAATGAAAGTCCCTTTTGTCTTAATATATTGAAGTCATACTTATTCTCCATTTTCCTCCTCAACGTTTACTTTTTTTAAAATTAATTTATACTTTTTGACCCACTTTACCTATTTTGCCCACTCCCCTCCCCCCCATGTTAACAATCACCAGTATGTATTTATGAAACCAGAACAAATACAGTTACTTTTAACCAAATCCTTGAAGAATGAGTAGACTTGAGCCAGGTAGACGTGATAATGATAGAAGTAGGTGCCCTAGAAGGAGGTACGGACATAGCAAATCTCAAGGTATGTGTAGGAAATGGCAGGTGGTAAGATTTGGACCAAATGAAGGGTGGGCACAAGGGAGCAGTGGAAGTTATGGTGGAAGAGTGATGTGGTGTAGAATATGTGGAATCTCAGGTAAGAAGTTAAATTTTATTTTATCAGTAGTGAGCTTTGTTCTAATTTAATCAGAGGGGTGACATCAGAATGATATTTTAATAACATCATCAAGCTTATTTTTCTCCAGGAGATGTTCCAGAAAGGAAACCATAGACACAGAAGAACTAACCAAGATGGTGCTGTGGTTGTGCAGGCATGAGACAGTATCAGAATGGGGTGGAGAGTTGAATGCAAAAAGCAGCGCAGATAAACATTTTATTGCTTTGTTGTTTTTTATTCCTCTGTCCAAACTTCTTTGTAGCATTCCAATCTGTTTATATAACAACAAGTTCTTCACTGGTTTCAAAGGTTAAACGCTATGCAAGTAAACAAAATAAACATATCTAACACAAGTATTAAATGCATAAAAAGGGATTTAAAAATAAGATTTATTCTGCACTGTTTGGAAATCCATTCTTTCTATATGTTCATCTTTAGGTCACTGGAACTTCTCCTTTTGAACACCAAATACTTTAACAATTGTATCTATTTTGGTGGTCTACGTGTCTAGTTTGATTTGTTGTGTAACAATTGGCTACTAAGTGGGTGTAGGATAGGGTGGGGACAGTGACTTAATAGAAGGAGCAAGGGACTTGAATTAGATTTATATACACTATTTCCTTGCTGTGTGATCGTGGACAAATCACTTCACATCTCTGGGTATCAGAATGAGGAGACTGAAGTAAAAGATCTGAGTCCTCCTCTTACTATATGATTCTATTCATCTATCAAAACAGAGAAGTGGAGGGGTTTCCAGGGGATTAACATTTCATTTTGGTATCCCTCAGTATGTTACTGGCTTGAGAAAACTGGCCAAAGTAGGGGACAAAGTGTGCATGCTTATCTCTCTAAATGAAGGAGAGATTAACTGTTTTAGGAAGATATAATTTACTTCTCAGAAATATAAAAATCGACACCGAAAGACTGCATTTGCCAAAACAGAATGTTTTTAAAATCGAAGATTCTCGCCAAGCTCAATCCCTCTAAGATTTGAGTTTCTCGTTTCCCCTCACCGTTGTCGTAAATAATGTGAATAACAATTTTCTTGTAATAACACCTTCTTTTTTTTCCTGGAGCCATTGCATGTTACTATTGGAAGAGCAACTTTTCCTTTTTCTAAGAAATGAGGCTTTACTGGGAAAGCTCCTTGGACTTCTGAGACCTCAAGCCAACCCGTTCTGTGCATGTGTTTTACAAGTTTGTTGCTAAGTTGAGTGTGAAGGACCCCAACGCCTGGATTTCAAAGTTGAAGAAAAACTATGTGGTAAAGCACATGCCTGCCTTCTCTGAGCTCTCAACTCCTAGAAAGGGCTTGAGATGTATAGCAACTGCAGGTAGGAAGATGCATATACTTCCTAACAGATGAAGCCATTTTGATAGGTCGTTTGCAAAAGAAAGTCAGCTTTAACATTTCTTCCCAGTTAGGCTCTTGCAATGAAAGAAGAAATAATTCATACTTTAGCACCGGGACAAGGTAAAGGGGTCAGGTAGTCCATTCTCCCACATTGGCTCCAACCTCCTCAGTCCTCGTATGAAAGGAGAGAGGGCATTGGTAGCCTATCAGTTGATGTTCCAACTTAGAGACTGGAGGGCTGATGGCTGTAAACCAGAGCAAAATGGACCTTTGGCTAGCTGACATCCAAATCAGGGGATTCGGATTGATATGATACCCGAGGACATGCACGCAGGCTCACATGCTTCGCACCTATCCCAAGTTCAGCTGCGATGAGACAAATGGTCTTGTTTGAGTATTTTGCTGACTCAGCAGTAAGCGAAGAAATTTGGACTTTAGTTTTCCAGGAGTCTTATTATTAGAACGTTTCTCTGTTCTTTTATCAAAAATTCTCATTTTCCAATTTCATCGTCTTTGCTTCTTTCCCACTCACAAGGCAGAAAGAACAAGGCAAGCAGCACCTGATCCCCAGTGGGGAAGCCTGCCCGGACACGACAATGGTGTGCTCTTTCTCTGTGAGAGCTCTCTCCCGGGGCTGCCACGGAGCATGCTCTGGAAAACAGGCTTATGTGGAGATAAGGAGTCTGTGGATTTTGTATTTATTAGATGTGATATGAATCTGTGTGGAAAATGTCTTCTTAGGTTTCCCTTCCCAATTCTGAAATATATATTGCATGAGCACGTGTGTGTGTCTGCATGTGCACATGTATGAACGTGTATACAGAGATCCTTCTATCACTTCCATTTTTTTTCCAACAAGCATACTTGAGAGTTCATTCTCTGCCTGGGACTTTTCTGGGAGCTGGACTATGGGGAAGAATGAGAATACTTATGGAGCTTATGTTTTCACATGGGGGCAGAGTTTGTCAAATGACGACACCAATGTCCATCCGTACAAAATGCGATAAATGTTTTGAGGGCAGGCCTCACAGCGCTATGAATCAAAAGAGAAAAATGACAAGCTCTAAGAAGAGATGGCCTAATCAAGACATTTGGCACTAATAAGAAGCAGGGATAACTAAAATTTATCACCAAGAAAGTCTCGTCATGCAGATCTTCCAGCTCGATTCTGCAAGTTCACTAAGTTGGGAAGGGCTTTAGATAAGCTTTCGAGATTCTGAACTTGAACCTGGTATGGTTTGCGGTTTCCCTGTCGCTATGCAAAGCTCTTGCTGGCAACAGTCCATTATCAACAATGCTCTCTTGGAATTCCTTATGTGTGGAAAGACAGGTTGACAAACCTGACTGGCTTTTTCCAAAGAGATTGTCTTGCGTTGTTTCGGATGCCATGAAAGTTCTGATTGAGCCTTGCAAGGCTCTGGGCCAATGGGGTTGTCTAGTCTCAGAGGAGGAAATCTTGACGCAGTTACTCTGGGGGGGTGCCCACACACTTACCTTTCCATGCATTATACAACCGGATATCATGCCAGCTCCAGGCTGTGGTCTTTTCATAACCATCCCTTTCATGTGTTATGTGTGAAATTTGAAATAAAGCCGTCTTTGACCACCACGCTACAGAAACGATGGTTTTGATTCCAGGTGAGTCAGGTAATAGAACATTTGGACTCGCATTTTTTCTTTACAATCAGTTTATATCCCTTTGGTGACATTTTCATTACTTTTGTGTGTCTGTTTGTAGATTTTCCCTCTCTGTGTAAGTACACGGGATGCTATTTGTTATGCACTCCATGTTTATTTTAAGAAACTGGATCATTAAATCCACATCCCATGTTTTAGCAAATGACCTTCAAGTATAAAATGAGGTGAGGGGTGTTATTTCCAAGAAGAAAGGAAAGCTTTGTGAAAGCCCATACTGGGTATCTGCTGCTGTTCTTTCCATTGTTCATAAGAATACTAATGCTTGTCTAATCTCCAAAGCAGTGGTGGTTTTATGCTCTACAAGAGCCCAATCCCCCAAATAATGAGGCTGATGTAACTCTGGGGATAGTCAAAAGGGGATAAATCCCAATGTAAGAAAACACAGTTTGCTTTGTATATCCTTTAAGAGGTTAAGACCATGGTGATGCTCAGAGGTACTTGCTACACTGCTGAGGTAAGCACAGTGATCTTGTGACACCCATGGCATGATTACTAATTAGTCACAAATGTGAATGGTAGCTCAGCAAATCTCTTTATTATATTAGTGAGTTTACTTGCCAGGAGTTTGCTTTGCCTTTTTTTTCTTTCTTAAGTATGATGTAAGATTTCTCCAGCTGGAAAATCCCCTATTTGTTGATTTATATGGAGTTAATGTTGCCTGAGCTTTGGCCTTGTTTCCTACCTTAGTTTTAATGCCACTGATAAATGGCCTTTATCGATAAGGTCCTCATTTTGTACCTACTAAGAAGATCCCATGCGGTCTTTCTTGGTATAGCTGAAGTAGGGTCACTGAGACGACTGTCAACATCTCACAGGACGCGAAGGATCTAATTGCTGATGATTGTGTTCTCTGCTGTTCTCCTGAGAAGCCGAGGATGCTAATACAAAAGCTGCTATTTCATCATTAGGGTTTAATGGTATGCATTTTACCTCCTTCTAATAGATTATTTCATTCCCTCTGTCCACCTACACAAATGGAATTAGTAGGCCTTTTAAAAAATTAAAAACTAGCATAAACAGTCAAATCTATGGATAAGATTTGCACTTTCTCATCTCTTCACATCCTTTTTCATCATCTGTAGGAATATGCTTTTATTTAGGACGTTAAGCAGGCTGTTAATTCATTGCTTTGAGAGTCCATAGTCCCAGTTTTCAGTAGGTGCTCAGGAGGAGAGAAAGAGCATGCTATTCCCAGTCAAAAAACAAGCACATCTTTCTGGTTGTACAGAGTGAGGTTCACTCCTAAAGAGACCCTGGGGAATCACAAAACGACCATGACATTCATGATTCACACGCCAACTTGGAAAATATGTATTGAAATACATCACTCAGGAAATGCCCACTGTGTGTGAAACCAAACATGAGCACACATGTGTATGGAAGAATGCTAAAAATCCCACAAAGCTCTTACAATCTATTTGATGCCACAAAGTCCCCATAAAAGTGAAAGACATATAAGTGTCAGTGCAATGAAAACATGAACAAAGCAAACTAGTTTAATAGCATAGCAGGAGAGAAAAAAACGAACTGGCCAGAGTGAACTGCCTTATAATTGCTGCTGAAAATTCCCATCCCCTCCAGTCTCTCTTGGTTTGCACTGGCTCTAGAGGGATGGGAAGACCCATAAAAATAAACTCAGGTCACGAACAACTTAGCCAAAGGGGCAGCGCATGCATTTGTTTAGAGCACTACATCCTTGGGGGGGTAGGGATTAGGGGGAACCAGCTTTACGGTGTCTCCTCAAGTACTGCCTTTGGCATAACTCTTTACCCAGGGCACATCCAATGGACACGCACTCTGCTCAGTGTGTGTGTTCACTGGGTGCTTAGTGATACTAAGTGTTCACTAGGGGCTTAATGTGAATTTTAAGGGGTCTGGAAGCCACATAATTAGCATTCTTTGCCTTAAACTGTCTTGCCGTCTAGTTTGGATTGCCTGGGAGACAGAATCTGAGATGTGGGCAGGAAGTTTGCCAGAGAGAGCCCTGGAGAATACCACCTTTGTAGAAGAGTAGAAAGCAGGATGAGAATGAGACAGAGGGAGAGGACGAATTGACATGAGTTGCAATACAGGCATCAGCCAGTTGGTAGTAGCTCGAGGAGCTTTGGAGCTGGGATGGCCATGCAAGGGGTCGCATACTGGGGACGAGAGAGAGTACCAAAGCATCATACTTGAACATCAACCCAGTCTCCGAGCCACGTTGTCTCCAGAAAGGAGCCTGACCTTGGACAAGGCAAACTTCTTCAGTCAAAAGAACTCCCAGAGAGAAAAATTGGCTGAGAGCTAAAGATACCCACCTATTGGGCGAGTGAGGGCTCAGGTCCTGGAGGAGTGAGGGGGGACATGCATGCATATCAGTCACGTGCAGAGAACAGCAACCAGCATGGTACACAGAAGTGGTTTGGGCTGTGGCTCATGTGGACTCAAAATTTTGTAGAAATTCAGTTACTGAGGGAAAGACTGCAAACAGGAATACTTGGGATTTTTGTATATTCCCCTTGTATTCTGTGATATTATAAGTTACAGTAGTTTTTTTGTGAATACCTGCAGATTTTCTATATGTATATCCACGCCTTCTTCAAATGAAGACAGTTTTACTTACTCTTCTTCGATATGGATACTCTATACTTCTTTTTACTTGCACCATTACATTGTCAAGGACAATGTTGAGATGAGGTCAGTGAGAGCAGATATCCTTGACTTGCTCTTGATCTTAGATCGAAACAGTCAATCTCTCACTAGTAAATGTTAGATGCAAGTTTTATCTCTATTCCTAATTTGCTGCAAGAGATTTTAACATGAATTTGTGTCATATCTTGTCATACATTTTTTTCTGTATCTATTGAGATGATCATATAATATCCCAAGGTTTGTTTATTTATTCACCTATCGAAGGATATCTTGGTTGTTTCCAGGTTTGCATGCTTATGAATAAGGCTATAATAAACATTTATAATCAGGTCTTTGTGTAGACATAAATTTTCAAATAGGTTGGGAAAATAGCTGGAAATGTGATTGCTGGATCCTATGATAAAACTGGTCAGCTTTGTGAGACGCTTGTCAAATTGTCTCTGAAGTAAGTGGTTGTAACATTTTTCATCCCCATCAGTAATAAGCCACACATCAGTTTCTGTTGTTCCATATCATTGCCAACTTTTGACAATTGGACATTCCATTGTCCATATATACACTGTAAAGGACAGTGGTATCTCATGTTGTTTTAATTTGCTTTTCTCTGATGACATACAATGCCGAACATGTTTAATAGGCTTTATTTGCCATCTGTATATCTTCTTAAGTGAGATGTCATTTTAAATTCTTTGTCCTTTTCTAAACTGGGTTGCTTGTCCTTTTAGTATTTAGTTCAAATCTTTTTAATATTCTTTGAGTGGAATGGAATGCATGCATAAAAACACTGTTGCTGCTTATTGAAGTACAATGACCGTCTGAAGGCAAAGCACTTGTGCAGTTGTTTGAGTTGCAAGCTGAACTAGCTGCTTTTTTCAGAGAACACCAGCTTCACTTGGGAAAAATGACTGATAAAAATACACATAACTGGCAGTCATTATCTCAAAAATTAATGGAGAGGACCTGTAACTTCAGGAAATCAACTGCTATTCAGCAATTGCACTACTAAGTATGTTTCCAAAGAATACAAAAATGCTGATTCGCAGGAACACATGTATGCCAATGTTTATAGCAGCACTATCAACAATAGCTAAATTATATGGGGCGCCTGGGTGGCTCAGTCGGTTAAGCGTCCGACTTCGGCTCAGGTCATGATCTCACAGTTTGTGGGTTCGAGCCCTGCGTCAGGCTCTGTGCTGACAGCCAGCTCAGAGTCTGGAGTCTGCTGTTTCAGATTCTGTGTCTCCCTCTCTGACCCTCCCCTGCTCACACTGTCTCTTTCTCTCTCTCTCAGAAATAAATGAATAAAAAACAAAGCAAAATAAAAAAATTGTTAAATTATGTAAAGAGTCCAAATACCTATCGACTGATCAATGGATAAAGAAGGTGCGGTGTACACACACACACACACACACACACACACACACACACACACACACTGGAATATTACTCAGGGATGAAAAAGAATGAAATATTGCCATTTGCAACAACGTGGATGGATCTAGAGAGTATTATGCTAAGTGAAATAAGTCAGTCAGAGAAAGACAAATATCATATGATTTCACTTATGGGTGGAATTTGAGAAACATAACAGATGAACATAGGGAAAGAGAAGGAAAAATAAAATAAAAACAGAGTGGGAGACAAACCATAAAAGACTCTTCAGTACAGAAACAAACTGAGGGTTGATGGAGGGAAGTGATGGGCATTAAGGAGAGAACATTTTGGGATGAGTACTGGGTGTTATATGTAAGAGATAAATCCCTGGGCTCTACTCCTGAAGTCCAAAGACTACACTGTATGGTAACTAATTTGAAGTTAAATTTAAAAAAATCAACTGTCATTTTTTTGTTGCCAATGAAAACATTTGAATTTGCAAATGAAACTTAGAATTTTGGATAATTTTATCCATCATGCAGGGCTTCTCTCTTGTGATGACATTGATAGTGATATTAACAAATGGAATTTTTGATAGCATATAATATGATGCATCAACATTCAGAGTAGGAGCTTAATTCAGTGTAGCCAAAATTTCCAACTGACCAATGTATAATTTGATAAAATTATGTATGGGTAAAATATCCATTCAAAGTGCAAAGCAGGTTAATGGATTTTAATGCAGTTAGTGTAAGAAAAGCTCAAGCTGCCACTTTTTAAGTTCTGGCATACTGTCAAAGAAAAATATCCACAATTATCTGTAAAAGCTATTAAAATAGCCCTTCTTTTCCTAATTGCAAGTCTTTGTGAGGCTGGATTTTCTTTATATACTTCAATTAAAATGGCCTATGGCAACAGATTGAATGCAGAAGCAGATATGGGAACTGATGGTTTTGAATAAACAAGGCATTAAAGAAATTTGTAAGGAATAAAATAATGCCATTCCCCTTAAATTTTGGAAGATATAGTTATTTTTATAATATAATTTTAGCTATTTTAGTATGCAACAGATTTATTATTTTATTTTACAAGTAATAAATATATTTTTAAAATTCTCAGTTTTAATTTCTTATGAGGCAAGTATTGATAGATATAATGCACCTAAACAAAACTTGCCACTGTTGATTTTTTAAGAGTGCAAAGGAATTTTGAGAAGAAGTTTGAGAATCATTGTTCTAAACACTACTTTGACATCACCTCATATATTTTAATATATTTTAACTCTCATTTGCATTCAGTTTAACATATTTTTAGTTTTTTCCCTGATTTCTTCTTTGTCCTACGTTGATTTAGAAATATGCCGTTTAACTTCCAAATATCTAAGGATTTTCCAGATATCTTTCTGTTTTTGATTTCTAATTTAATACCACTGTGGTAAAAAATCATACTCTGGTTTCAATCCTTTTAAATTTATTGAGACGTATTTTATGACACACCATATGGTCTATCTTGGTGAATGTTCCACGTGCTCTTATAAGAAGTTATGTTCTGCTGTTTTGTGTGCAGTGTTCTACATGTCCTTCTGATTGACCCTTTTATTATTATTTAATGTCCCTCCTTATCTCTGGCAATATTCCATTCTCTGATGTTTACTTTTTCCAAAATAATATAGCCAATTCAGCCAGGTCTTGAGTTTTTACTTTTTAAAAGCTCAACAATCTCTGCCTTTTAATGGAGTGTTTAATCCATTTATATTTAAATAATTGTCAACATGATGGCTTTATGTGCTTTCTATTACCCTGTTTGTTGTTCTTTTTTTTTATTCTGTATTTTCTCTCCTTTGGGACTTATTGATTACTTTTGATATTTCCTTTTATCTCCTTGTGACTTATTAACTAATAGATATTTGTATGTTTGTTTTGTTTTGTTTTTCATGGTTATTGTATGCTGTGCTGTCCAGTGCAGTAGCCACAGGCCATGCCTTTTGTGTTTCTGTTATAGCTTTTACTTCTGCATACACCTCAATCCTCAACAACAAATATGGTCAACTCTCTTCTTTAACAACTAATAAATGAGTAAAAATATTCTATTTAATCTACATTTGCCATATCTAGCATTCTTCACTTCTTTGTGGAAATCTGAGTTGTTTCTGTAATTGTTTCCTTCAGCCTGAAAACCACCCTTTAACATTTCTTGTAGTCTGTGTCTACTGGCCTCAAATGATCTCAGATTTGTTTAGTCTAAATAATATGTGTTTATTTTTCTCCTTGTTACCCAGAATATAATGTATTGTTTTCCTCTAGCTATCTTATAAATTTTTCCTTAATACTTGTTTGTTGTCACTTGATTACGATGTGCCTTGGTATCGTTTGCTCTAGTTTTATCCTGCTTTGGGTACATTGACATTCTTGGATCTCTGGTTTATTGCTTTCATCAGATTTGAAAATTTCTTGCCATTCTTTTTTTCAAATATTTTCCCCTTAACTCCTCTGTTTCAGAAACTGTATGATAGACTGCTTGATATTATTCCATGGGTCATCATTATTCCATGATGCCCCATTCATTTCTTTTAAGTCTTCTTTCTCTCTTTTTGCAGTTTAGATGGTTTCTTCTGCCATATCTACAAATTCACTCGTCATTCTTCTTCAACATCTAATCTACTCTTAGGCCTCCATGGTGAAGTTTTAAATATCATAGGGTGTTTATTTTGATTCTGGAGACTCTTTTATTATTTTTATTCTCTTTTTTATGCTTTCCTTTAAACCCTTAAACATATGTATAACACTGGCTTTAAAGCTTTTATTTGATAATTTTATTTTCTCTCTCCTATCTTGTTCAGTTTCTATTGGGTGAGGTTTCTCCTGTTTATGGGTCATATTTTCTTGTTTCTTCAAATGTCTAGTAATCTTTGATTAGGTGCTAGATATAGTGATTTTTGTGTTGTTGAGAGTTTGGATTTCATTTTCTTCTTCTAAAGAGTATTGAATTTTATTTTGGCAGGCAGTTAAGTCAGTTGGGGGAGGCCAGTTTATCCTTTCGATGCATATTTTCAAGCTTTATTTGGGTATGTCCAGTAGAGTCTTTACTTTAGAGCTAGTTTAGCTTACTCTGAGGCATGATATTGCTGGAGTTCCTACCAGATGCTGTCAACAAAATACCTCTACTGGGTTTATTAGAACATAATCATTTCCTAACACCATGCCATTTTTGGAAGTTGCTCAGCTTCCCAACAGCTTCTCTGTCTTTAGTAGTTGATTTTTGCCAGGACCCGTGGAGTTTCATCCTGTGAGTGGCATTCTAGCTTGGTGTTCAAACAAACATTGAAAGGCCCTCTGTGGATTTCAGGGAGTCTATCTCTGCTTAGCTAGCTCCTAACTGGTACTCTGCTCCACAAACTCTAGGGGCTTCAGCTTCTCTGAACTCTGATCTTTGCCTCCTCAACTCAGGAGGTCCACAGTGATCTATTTAGGTTCCCCGTCTTGGGCCAGGACCTAGTAAATGTCTCCAGGAGAGAAAATATGGGATAACAGAAAGGCTTATATTCTTTGTTCACTTCTCTTAGACAATATATTCTTGTGCTGATGACTTTTCCATCTCTTAGAACTGTTGTTTCACATATTTGGTCCAGTTTTCTAGTTGTGGAGAGCAAGATCTTTCCTCAGTCATACTTCCTCTATAAAGTGAAAGAGATGTAGCTTTTAGAAGCTATATTTATGTTAGTAGAGAAATACTAGTAGCATTAGGATTATAATTTACTAATATCTAAAGTGTTCTACCCAAGTTAAATTAAAAGTAAAAATTACAAATGCCTGAGAAACAAACTTTTCAGTTATGTGAAATTGTATACAAGCTAAAAAGGTATATGGCAATAACTTTGAAGAAAGTGGTTTCTTAGGTGTTTGTAACATGCAAATTGTAAATTCTCTTTTGAGTTTCAAAAAAAAAATTAACTCCTAAAAATCTCCATCCAGCTGGAGTTTGGAGGTGACTCTTGCCAACTATATGACAGACTCCTTCACTATAGTACATCAAAACCATCTTCTGTTTTGTACTCAATGCCGCAGAATGGCTTTGGGAAAAAAAGAGAAAATAGAGGCATGATTGCTATTTTGCTAGATTCAACAACTTTTTGATGTGTTTGTACCTCTTTGCAAGAACATTAAGCACCACTGATGTGGCTAGGCTGGGGATAAAGGGACTAATGTGGGCATTTTCTGTAAAGCAATTGGTTATTATCAGATGTAAACCAGTGGCTTTTATGGCAGAGACTCTGCTATTTTAACACACGACCAGTAATTAGACTGATCCTCACCTGGATGGCTAAGTGATACTCTGTAAAGAGGGACTTCCCTCTGGCTTAATACCTTCAACTACTTTTTCTCTCTCTCTTCTCCATTATTCCCTTTCCTTTCTTCCATTCCACTTGTACTACTGGATCAGAATGGACATTCTCATCCCAACAGTTTGCTACTGGTAAGTACTTTCAACCTCTAGTGACCCACAGATGAAAAGGCCTTGGGGGAAAATATATCTACGTGTAAGTCTGTCTACTACATATGCCTCCTCTAACCAATAACTGTCAAATATATTCTATCAGAAAGTTCTAACCGGAAGAATGTAGTAAATACTAAATAACAATCATAGCCTATGATATTTCAGAATCTGTACTAACACATATACCAGGGAGATCTTGAAGGCTTTAGGTAGACACTGTAAAGTCTGAACAAGACTCCTGATCTCTTTCTTTTCTACTTACGGTTTGTTGTGATGGTTCAGAACAAAATGGCCAATTACTTCAGAAAATGGCCCTTGACCCACTGGGCTCTTCAACCTCTTGAAAACGCCCTGCCAGGAGTCAGTTTCCATAGCCAATGCCAGAAGATGGGTCAGGCTCATCCCTTTCACCCCTCTTAGCAGAACTACAGATGTTATTCATATTCATCACAATGTCCAGTCCTTTAACAAACGTTACAGAGTTCCTTGGCTCAGTAAAAATCATGTGTCATCGAGTGGCCTGGGTTAAGTGCATGCTACTTAGAAAAGCATTTCCCTTCGTCAATGTGTCTGATGAGATGTTTGGAGACCTCCAACATCTGCATTTCAGTTGCAGCCTGTCTTTCCCTGTTCCACTGCTGCCAAATGCCCTTCTCTTTGCTCCACTCTGTTCTTCAAGGTGCTCACTCTCTCTGCTCAGCTCTACACTTCACTATCTTTCTGCAACCCTTAACGTTTTCTTGAATGTTGATATTCTGTACTCAGAATGCAGAATGCAGAATGCTCGGAGCAGAAGGAGGAGGCAGTGTAGCTTCACACAGTTTTATTATTTCCTGCCCTCAGTCTCAATACCAAAGACTGAAGATTATTTCCAAATGTGCCCTGCAGCCAATCCCATCATTACACGGATATTAGGTCCTACAACCCAGCATTGTGGCTTAGGCATCTCCATGCCTCGTGAGACTGTGTGTGGGTTAAGTTTTGACATCGAAAAAAAATAACAACCTTGTAGAACTGATTGAAAACATATACAGTGTGGCAGAGCATGCCTGTGGATCTCAGGCTGTGGCTTCACGAATTTGAACAGAAAACATCAACATCTGGTGCTACAAATAATTACTTAAAATATACACCTCTTTTAATTCTTCTACAGGAGCACATAGAAGGTGTCTCTATCTGTACAAGCTAGCTTGAAGGAATGTCGGTTTGCATGTAAAAATTCTGCTAAGGAAAATTATTCATTTTTGACATACAATGAAATCTGACTCTAACTTTGGCCTTGGGAGTCATGCAGTGACATCGAAGGCATCAGTGGAAAATGAAATAATCAATTTTAGTCTTCTCCAGTGAAACCCAGTTGTTGCCTGAACAGAATGGAGGTGTTACAGAATCATGTTACAATTTTTGGTTGGTTTAGAGATGAAAGCAAATACATGGTATTTGCCCCACACTGACAGGTTTGAATAAAAACAATAAGAGTAAAAACATATATGGAAGGATTTTCCTAGTCTAAGTTTAAAAGATGCCACTCACAGGATGCCTGGGTGGCTCAGTCGGTTAAGTGTCCAACTCTTGATTTTGGTTCAGGTCATGATCTCACGGTTCATAAGTTTGAGCCCCACACTGGGCTCCGTGCTGACAGTGTGGAGCTTGTTGGGGATTCTCTCTCCTTCTCTCTCTGCCCCTCCCATGTTCTCTCTCTTTCTCCAAATAAATAAGTAAACTTAAAAAAAAAAGACGCTACTCAAAGTTCTTCAGACATGTCGTATTGTTCCAGACCTCTGGGTTATTCCTGATGGTTCCCACTCTGACCACTTGGCTGTCATGTTACTCTCTCCCTCACCACACACACACACACACACACACACACACACTTCTTCACTAGTGGTGTCATGTTTGAGGAGCTCTCCTTGAATGTCACAAGATGGGCTCAGTTTTCCCTATTTTATGCTTTGTTAGCATTCTGTTCACACTTGTCTCACAGCATTTACACCATCATACTGTCCATGTCTCTTATAATAAAAGTTGCATGTAGCCAGGGGCCACACCTTAACTGCCTTTTCAACCCCTAGCTTAGGTCCTAACATACAGTAGGTTTTCAGTCAATGCTGCACTGAACATACTATAAAATCCTGATTATCCTAAGAAGGATATCTTTGGGATCACTTAAAAAAGAACTAAGGGTCAAAACTGGGGAACTCTCTAGGTTAATAATGTTTGTATATTTAGTTTAGTGGCGATGAGCTAGGTAGACCCATTTTCACCTTTGTACAACGTTGGACAAGTTAGTTAACCTCTTTAAACATTAGTTTTGTTTTTTTTCATTTAGAAAATGTCATCTCCCAAATAAGTTGTTGTGAGGCTAAAATGAAATAATTCAAATGTAGTAACATTCAACAATAGTTGACCTGCTGATAGTAGAGACCATTCTTATTCTTAGAGATGGTGCTTTCTTTCCATCCACCAAAATATGTAAATTTGACAGAGTGAAGGTTTTAATATTTTTTTTCATTGTCACCAATTACAGGCAGTGCCTAGAAAGGGCTTGGCATATGGCAGGACTTCAATCAATATTTGCCGAATAAGTTTGTGATATACCAGTTGCTTTCCCAGGACTGGTAAATGGATATTACCGCTTCGTGCATACCCTCTGGCTTCTGAATATTTCTAAAACAGTTGAATGGATGTTTAAGACAATACCATGTTCTGTACAGTAACCAAAGCTTATTACTTTATTCTCTGAAAGTTTTGGCTTTTTGACCTGATTAGTAGAGTATATAAGTACTCAAAAGAAGAATTAAGTGGAGAATTTCAGAGATTAAAAAAAGGCAAAAATCATGTTCTTTCTTGAAAGTCTATCAGATCCAGAAGGGAAACCATGTGTTGAAGTGACCCAGGGGAAGAAGAGGGATATATTGAGTGACTTCCAGAGGCTCCTTTCAACGCTAATGATCCATGAAGGAGATTTACAGATCCACAGGAATTGACCCCAACCTAGCCTTGGCTCACTGATTTCCCCCCATTTTGGCCAATCTTCTTACTCCATTCACTATGGCAGCTCCTTCCAAATCTAATCTTCCCCCATTCCTTTGCTGCTGGAAATTACCCCTGGCCTATGGCCTAGAGGCAGGAGCTGGCTGTGGAGGTGGGATGTGCCCGACTTGTACATAAAGGCAACAGCTGGACAGCACACCCAATATGAGCAAAGCCAAGTTTATTTTACAGACAGGCCTCCTGCATAAAATGTGACATTCCCCTCTTTGCTGACTTGGCCAGTTTAACAGTGGTCACCCCTGGATTACAGGAAGCACATATTTGCCTCAAAGTCTTTGGGGAGACCCATATAGCCCTCAGATGTACAATAATCCAGATTTCTTATTTTATTTTTTTCATTTCCATGGGAATAAGAGCACTTCTCTGCCAAAGAACATATTTTAGGATTTTCTTTTAGCTGCTCCCAGGGGGGGGAGGGAGTTCAAGGGCTTGATGATTTTTTTTTAAAACTATGCATCAAGGGAAAGCTGGACCCTTTTGCGAAAAAAGAAAAAGAAGCAAGGGAAAATATGCATCATGCACCTAATTGACCTGTCTCCTCCAGTGGAAAACTGAATCCATTAGTGTCTTGATTGGGGTGGAAGGACATCTGAGAGAAGGTAATGGGGTATTTGGATCATTCTAGCCACACCTCTTGTTTAGAAAAAAATAAATTACGTTGTGCCAATGTTTTGAGGATCACATCTATTGGCAACCACTCTTTTTTTTTTTTTTTTTACTGTAAATCAAAGTGGGGGAAATCCCTGGCAGAATTCCAAGGGTGGGTATTTATGTCAGCTCCATTGAGGAGCTGAGGTTGAACCTGTGTCAGTTTCTCAGGGAGACTCTGGTGATTGTGTGGAAGTATCAGGATCCATGCTCACTTCTCTGTAGATGTTGGTGACTAAGAGTGGAGTATCAGGGATGCTGACCTGAAGAGTATCTGTATTGGATTTCATTTTGCCTTTAAGAATGGCCAAAAAGTGGATTAAATAAAAACCCAGGCCTACAAGTGTGTCCAGAAATAAAGATGAGAGAAAGAGTGGAAACAAGCTCAAACACTGGGAAAGATTTTTGCAAAAGCAGAATTCATAAAAATGAAAACTATGATGTCAATTTAAGAGAAATGTTAATGAATGATACAAAGGAGGATGAAAGAGTGAACAAGAAGCAAAATTAAAGGATTGTCTGAGGCGTTTTGGGGTTTATGAACATGTCTTTGCTAAAATAAACACAGCTCGTCAAACCCTAAATAAGAGAAATGAAGTGGGAGCCCTGGTGTTTGTTAAGGTCTGTTGCCTGTGCTGCCAGCTGCCTTCCCAAAGCCCAGCCTTCTGCTTCCTCAGCCCTGTTTGCTCTCAGTTTCCCTCCTCATCCAGCTTTTCTGGATTGATATCCTGAGTCTGCTGCTTATGGTCAACCTTTATTTCCTAATTTACAACTTCTCTTTTCTGGCCTTCCTGTACCCGACAGCCAGCCCAGGGATACCAGTAGGTCACGTGCATTAATCTCAGGGTCCTTTAGCTGCTTGTTTGCCTGCTTTTCCAGGTCCTCCCCCAGGTCACAGGGGCTCCTGGGGGGATGTCCCAGGGGAGTGCGGTCCAGCAACAGGTCTTCCTGATGCCAGCCTTACCTGTTCTCACTCATTTTTTGTGTAGCTGTTTGTGTACCCAGTGACCACCTTCTTCTGTGATTTCCCTGGGAGGATCAGCCTTGCCTTGCACAACCCTGTGTTCCAGGCTTTGCTTCCCACCCCTCCTGGCTCCTTCTCGTCCCCACGGGCCGGAAGAACTGATCAAGATGCACAAACCTTCACAGTGCTGAAGGGGAACAAATAGCACGTGTGTCAGAACACCCCCGGGGGTTTTGGGACCCCAGGACAGTGAGGCATGAAGAGGTCCAAATTTGTCTCTGAGGCCTGCTGGAGCCATGCCCCTTGAACGTTGTGTTCCTTTTACTTTCCCTTTTTTCCCTTCCTCTGAACAACAGTGTGTTTGGAGGAAGAGAAGAAAGCAGGGGAAGAAGGGAAGAGGATGGGACCTCTCTCCTGTCCCTTCCGTCCCGTACCCTTCCTGACCTCGTGCAGGACGGTGTCAAGCAGAAGTCTCTGTTGGTGTTCTCATCTCAACTCCTTCCGAATGTGTTTTCAAATGGAAGCAAATCCATAAATTCAAAGAATAAACTGATGGCCTCTAGAGGGGAGGGGAGCGGGGTGAGGGGTGGGGAAGATGGACAGAACTGGTGAAGGGGAGTGGGAGATACAGGCTTCCAGTTATGGAATGAAGAAACCATGAGATGAAAGGTACAGCATAGAGAATATGCTCAATGGTGTTGTAATAGTGTTGTGTGGTGACAAATGGTAGTTACCTTTATGCTGAGTATAACATGACCTATAAATTTGTTGAGTCACTGTGTTGTGTACTGGACACTAATGTAGCATGTGGGTCAACTATACTTCAATAAAAAATTAATAAATAAAATTGTAAAGAATTAAAAATAAATTTTTCTTTAATTAAAAAAAGAAACACGTTTTCAAGAGCACATATGTATCTACTTTCTCTTGATATTTAATTGTAGTTTAGAATTCCTCAATTGTATTTTATTTTATTTTTAATTGTTTTAATGTTTATTTCTGAGAGGGAGAGAGAGGGACAGAGACAGAGCACGAGCAGGGCAGGGCAGAGAGAGAGAGAGAGAGAGAGAGAGAGAGACAGAATCTGAAGCAGGCTCCAGGCTTCAGCTGTCAGCACAGAGCCTGACATGGGGCTCGAACTCACAAACAGAGATCATGACCTGAGCCAAAGTTGGATGCTTAACCCACTGAGCCACGCAGGTGCCCCACCTTCAACTGTATTTTAGAGTGCAAGTTGATTTATGAGTTAAAACCCAAACCAAACAAACAAAATGTAACTAGTCATGGGCAGCAGAAACTGGGTACAGGGGAGGAAAAAATAGAACCAGCCTCATGCTGCCAGTTTCCCACTGCATGGCTCACTGCCATTTTCTTTATGCAGTCACACATTGGATTAATCTTTAGGACACCTACCTGGTGGAAGACCCCATGTGGTACTGTAGAGAAAATTAGAAGGTACCAGTTCTCATGAGGGTTTACACTAGAGGGGACTAAATATGCATACAAATAGCTAATGGTCACAAACAAGGAAGGGTTATCTGATGCATTGTATGTGAAGACACTTGGTAATCTATGCTGCTATAAATATAAAAGGAAATACAGTAAAACTTTGGATAGCGAGTAACTTGTTCTGTGAGTGTTCCGCAAGATGAGCAAACGTTTCTAGTAAATTTTAACTTGATAAATGAGCTATGTCTTGATACAAAGTAGTACTTGACACCTAACGTCACATGATCACAACTGAGCCAATGGTTCTTGAAATTCACTTTGATATACAAATGCTTTAGATTGCAAGCCTGTTTCTGGAAAGAATTATGCTCACAAACCATGGTTTTACTGTATTCCGATTCAGTAATTGAAGTTGTATTTTGCAATTAAGTGTTGTCAAGAAAATTGTCACTTCTGACGATTGTGATTAAGGAAAATACTGTGGAGGGGTGCCGGGGTGGCTCAGTGGGTTAAGCGTCTGACTTCGGCTCAGGTCGTAATCTCACAGTTTGTGAGTTCAAACCTTCCATTAGGCTCTGTGCTGTCAGCACGGAACCAGCTTCGAATCCTCTGTCTCCCTCTCACTCTGCCTCTGTCTCCCTCACTCTGCCCCTCCCCTGCTTTCTCTTTCTGCCAAAAATAAATAAACATTAAAAATTTTTTTAAAAAGAAAAATACTGTTGAAAAAATAGTATGTGAATAGAGCTTTGAAACAAGGACAAGATGAACACGGATCAGATCACTATGTGTTGGGGATGTCATAAAGAGGGTGTCTCAGGGAAAAGCCCAGCAGTAAAAGACACCGAGTGGGAACAATTTCACTCTAAAGGACAGAGGGTGTCTGAAAGGGAGGACAGAAATATGTCAAAGGAAGGACTGATTGGGTTCATTAATCGATTCATCAGAGCAGATAAAATAGGAGTCAAGGACCCCAAGGATTTTATTCTGGAAGTTATGTTACCTTTGGGAAGTCTGGCAAAGAGAAAAAGGAGGGCTGGTATAAAGGAGAAACATGATAAATTTGGTCCTAGTCATAGAGAGGTGAAGATTAGGATGAGGAACTGAGGGGGTAATATTCAGGAGACAATGGAATTTGGGACTAACACCAAGATGTTAACGTTGTCCATATTCAGCGGAGAACCATCTGTGCAATGGACCTATTTAAAGCCCATAAGAGTAAGAATTCCATTAAAGTACATTTAAAATAGATGTAAAGTATAAAAAGACAAAACCTAGGGTTAGACTCCCAGTTAGTGAGTGGAAAAGGGCCCAGCCAGTGAAGGAGAGGCTGAATGGGTAGAACCAATGAAGGACCAGAACAGCGTCCTTACACAGAACGCAAAGAGGAGTCATTTCTAGAAAGGAAGATCCATTTACAGCTCCAAGTAAAAAAAGTAAAAACTCGATGTGGGTTGAGAAAAAAAAATATGTTCCCTTTGAGTGAATAACTTTAGGCAAGTACAGAAGACTGTAACGCATTCGCTCAGGAGTAAGGATGTGTAGTGGTGACAGAGTCCATCCTGTTAGAAATGTGATCATTAGAAGGGAATGGATGGGTGTGAGTTTTGAGGGGGTAGCAGATTTCAAAAAACTGCTTTTGTTCCAGACTGATAGGAGCAAATCTTAAGTAGAAGGTAAGCTTTCTGTGTAAAGAGAGAATGTAAGATGTTGCAGAATTTGGAAAGAGTCACTGGTAATGAGAAAGCATAAAAGGCAAATGTGACTGAAACAAAATTACTTGTGGAGTTATCAGTGCTAGAAAAGAAGAGTGACCGATTCTTTTCCTGTCATAGATGAAAGAGAGAATGGCTGAATGGGTAGGTATATTGAGGCAAAGGCCAGAGAGAAGGAAGATGAGCAAGCTCTAAAACAGGAGCAAGGTGAGGTTTAAGGTGGTTCATTACTGGTCTCCAGATTCAAAAGAAGAGTGGGAGCTAGTAAATATCATCAAATTTGTTGAACTAGAAGAGAGTATGGATGACTTGTGAGTTTTGACTGTGCTGATAAAAACAATGCATTGAATAAACTGGAACAAATATAATGTAGACGTAAAGAATTTTCTAACAAAAAGTATCAAAAATGGCACTGTTATTTTCCCTTTGCCTGACCTTAATTTAAAACTTTGTTTCAGTAAATCGAATCTACTAGAAAGATGTCAAATGTACCCCATAAAGAAATTGTCCAAGGTTCAGATTCAATCAACTTTTTATTGCAATGGTTTATGAATCCATTTAATTTAGATTTTGTTTTAAAATAAATTTTATTCATTTTTCTTATAAATTCTACATAAATCTAAAGCAAACAGCTTGTCATTCATGCTCAGACCTATAAATACAGGCTCTTGTAAGTCCACCTAATAGAAAAAAAATGAAATGATAAGTGTATTCTCTAACAATGGCTCTTTGTGAACTTTGTTTTCATTAGATTTTTAATAATATAAAGGCCACTTGGTTCAGGACAGAAGGGTATAATAAATGCAGCACATTAAAACAAAATAAAACATACATTACCCAACTGTCTAATACTGAATCTGACAATTTATCAAGTTGACCCAGAATAATAAACCTTACTTTCAGAAAAAGTGAAATAAAGTTGGACCCTTTCTGAAAAGAAAGCAGTGTCGCCTATGGGGCATGCTGCATCAATATAATCCAAGGAAGAAGAAAATTTGTAAAAATTCAGAGTTGAAGGCATTTCTGACTGAGAACAAACCTCAAGCATGTGCGTTATAGAATTAGCATATATAATGTGTTGTTAAAAGAAGTAGAATCTGGATAGCATAGGGACTACAGTCAATAATATTGTAATAAATTTGTATGGTAACAGGTAGAGGAAAGATGTCCACCACACGTATTGCGGTGAGCATTTTGAAATGTATATAATTATCAAACCACTATGTTGTATACCTGAAATTAATGTAATACTATATGTCAGCTATACTTCTATTAAAAATAAATTTTAAAAAATCATAAGGAAGAGAAAATGTAACAGAGAAAAAATCCCAAAGGACTATATAAATGAATAAAAAATTATAGCAAAGTGACTTGAGGGAAATTGCACCTCTTAGTTTCTTCAAACATCCAAAGATGAAAACATAATATAACATAATGTAATAAATTAATAAATTGTATAAAGCAATGACATATTATTTAAAAAATTGTGGAATCTGGGAATGTATATTCAAATTATTAACTTTAAACTTTTTATGAAGTCTTGAATCTGTTTGGTGGAAAATATATCAGACAAGCTGGCTCTCCACAAACCAATGGAATAATGATAATTTTAAAAGCTGTATCCTAAATGCACTCCATGCACATTGTTTGTGGGTTTTGTGATGCATATATAGTTCTTGTCCTTGGAATATCCAACTTGATGGCCAGATTGGGCAGATACATGCATATGGAACATTAGTGAATAGCTCCCTGCAAGTTGAGATAAATGCTAAATGAGTTCACACATGAGCAGTTCAGAGGAAGCCCTGGGATCTGGAGGGGATAAAGAACACCTTACCAGATAGTACGTTAGATGAACTCATTACCTTATGCTGTTACACAATAGAGTTTTATTTATATAAATAAAGGTGCAGGTAGAAAGATCTCCGTTTTAGTTGCAGTTTCAGTGATGAGTTTCAGACCAGTGATCAATGGCGATCCTTTTTATGCCCTTAGCAAGGCCAAGGCACTCTTTGTGTAAATGGGAAATTAAAGTTACTGAGAGGAATAGATGGAAAATGTGGCCATTGACTCAGCTCCTCAAAGACCAAGGAAGGATTTAGGTGAAATGAGGAAATTTTGAACTTGAGTGGGAAGAATAGGAAAGGACACTGGAATAGAAGTTAATGTCATCTTCCACACTCTTTAAATTTTTTTTTAGAAAGGGGGTGGGGGAAAAGCAGGGGGTGGGGTGGGGGAAGAGAGAGACAGAGAGAAAGAGAGAGAGAGAGAGAGAGAGAGAGAGAGAATCTTAAGTAGGCTCCATGCCCAGTGTGGAACCTGAGCTCAATCCCATCACCATGAGATCATGACCTGAGCCAAAATACAGAGTCAGATGCTCAACCAAGTGAGCCACTCAGATGCCCCTCACCTCCCACCCTCTTAATTGGCAGCTTGTGTTCCACCACTCTTACTGGATATAAACAATGGGGGAACTTCTTATTGATTCCTATATAAAAACAGAGGAATGATTTAGGGAGCTAATGTGGTTTGAGGCTCAGGTTAAATCCAGAAGAGATTCTGGCACTGGAATATTGAATTGATCTACTTCTAGTACTTTCAAACAAGTAGTGAAGTCTACTCAAGCTGCCACAGAAAGACTTAGCAGAACTCAACACTGTTCATGTAACTATTTCCATCACTTTGTTAATACCCCAAACTCTAGTTATTAGTTACAGAATATTCTGTATACATGGTTGTAAGCTGTGCATTTTGTTCACTGAATTATCTTAATTGCATGATAGTTACACACAACATATTTTTCATCAACACACATAATATTCATGATAAGTGGGTTAGGTTTCTTATGTTTACACTTTTGAGAATCCTGGAGAAAGATGTTATAATTGTAAATTCCTGCACTGGAAAAGGAGAAACTGGTTAGTAAACCAGAAAGTCAAAGAAAAAGAACCCCAAGGCTCTGCCAATACACAGTGCAAAAAATGCAGTGGGGTTTTGGGTTGGTCAAGTTTCCCAAGCTAGCCTTTACATATTTGGATAAAGCTAAGTGCTCTTTTCTCCTTAATTTTTCAACTCTGATGTGTTTTCAGGGAAATTTGATCCATATGTTTCTAATTCATTTACTCCAACTCATCAAATGTTGTTTTGTAAGACTATTCTCTGCCCAAAGTTTTTCTAAACAGTCTTAAGAAGGCCCCTAAACAGAAATGGGAATAGATGTGCAGGGTACCCATTGCCAAACCTAAATTCTCTTGAACCCAGTGTTAAGTAGAAAGCTAGCATCTATTTTTAAACCTGGCAAACTAGAGACACCATTCAGCTGCTGACTCAGAGAGAAACAACAATTAGCTGTTATTTGTGCGCATTTTAGATGCAAAAAGATTGTTTTCCAAAAATGTGTGGAAAAGGATTAAATTCTTATTGATAGCAAATAGAACAACACTGTGCTTTCCTATTTCCTGAAACTTTATCAGAGTTATTATCACCTTTCCTTCTTACCAAAATCTTGTGAGATAAACAAGGTAGTTATTTGCATCCTCATTTTACACCTGAGGGAACTGAGGCCCAGAGAAATCAAGTAACCTTCCCCATAGCACACAAGATGTTATGGTAGAAGATAATCTGGAACTGCCTTCCTAGTTCTAAACTCCTGATTCTCTTTGGACAAATAAGTGGTGTCTACATCTCTCTGTAGCTCACACAGACAATATTTTGATTCAAGGCAGCGTGGCTATCCCTGTGTATAGAACTCAATATGAGCCTGACTAATGGTCCTTTCAGTGACAGGGTCAGACAATGGACCAGTCTCTTTTTCCAGGATATGTCCAACGTTCATGTAGGGTCAGTCAGCCTTACTGACAGCTGAGTGAATTTAATATATAGGCATTTACACATACCTAGACATTTGATCTAATCCTATTTGGTCTAATTTGGTCTAATTGGTTTATTTACATATTCTTTGGGAATATTATTGCAAAGATATATTACAAAGGTAAATATGTCATGTCATACTACTAAAAATGATTGCATCCAATGTATCATTTGATTCTCAATACACTGTCTGAAAGAAAGACCAAAAATTATTTGTCCTTACCTTAGAAGTAAAAACATCTAAGATACAGAGTTATTAAACTTTCCACAGTAAGAGCTGAGTACAACATGTATAGCATTTTCCATAATTTGTTGAGATGAAGCAACTTTAGGTCATATTAATGATGGTGTTGATGAAAATAATGATGGTGGCAATTACCACTGACTGGGGTTTCGCCATGTGCCAGCTACAAAATCTCAATTATTTGTCACAAATAATATTGAGGTAGACATTTTTACTCTAGTGTTGAAAGATGAAGAGGCAGTCTTGACAAAGTTAGGGATTGCATTAGTTAGGGGTTTGTTTGCAACAAGCAACAGATAAACTGACTTCAGCAGAGGCAGAACGTATTGATCCATATCATTGAAAACTCCATGGACTTCATGTGTGGTTTCATTTTGGGTTGCAAATAATACCATAAAGCTGTATAATTTTCTCTGTTTCTTATTTCTTTTCTTCTTCTATTGTTGGTCTTATTCCCAAGTCCCACGTGGGGGCAGGATGGTAACCGACAGCTAGAGATCCTTTCTTGCCTCCACGGTATGCACCTGTCCCTGGCTGATATTGATCCACGTCCAATCGTGTGTTTGCTCCTGAACAAATTCCTAAATGATCCCTCTGGCTCAGGCTTGAGTTTCATGCTTATCCTTGACTGGGGGTAGTGCAAGTTCTAAGCAAACCACATAAAATTAGTGTGAGGAACGAGTGATTTCTCAAGAAAATGTGGATGAGCTATTAACCAAAATATCAGTAAGGGCAAAGAGACACTACGAGGCCAGATACCTACAAATGTCTCTGCTGGCAGCATCGTAAGGTCAAAGAGCTAGAGTGTGGCCGAGTTGAACTCACATGCATGTATTCTTCATTCCAAAGTCCATTCTCTTAGTGATTTTCTGCAAACAGTGAGTTAATAAATATTTTTAGGTGTTGCAGGCCAAGTGGTGCTGGTTCCAACTACTCAACTTGACCGCTGTTGTGCAAATGCAATCATAAACAGCATAGAAACAAATGGGCATAGCTGTGTTCATAAAACTCTAAAACAAGCCAAGGGGGTAGATTTTGTCTGTAAGCTACAGTTGGCTGATCCCCACACCTCACTTTTCATGAGTTTCTTGAAAGTTTATTTATTTATTTTTGAGAGAGAGAGAGAGAGAGAGAGAGAGAGAGAGAGAGAAAGTGTGAGTAGAGGAGGAGAAGAGAGGGAATCCCAACCAGGCTCCACACTGTCAGCACAGAGCACAATGCAGGCCTTGAACCCGTGAACCATGAGATCATGACCTGACTGAAGTTGGATGCTTAATCAGCTGAGTCACCCAGGTGCCCTGCCACTCTTCATGATCGTGATGGGCCACAGCCCACATATATAGACCAGAACTGGAACAGACTCGGTAGTGTGAGTAGGTGAAAAATATTGCCTAGAAGAAGGTACACCAGTAACATAGCTAGTCAAGATGAGAGCCACAAGCGCTATGACCCCCTCCCTGGAAAATCCCCTCCTATGCCTGTACTTTAACCAAATGAATACAAGAAACAAAAACATTCAGCAGGAATATTTTATGAGTTGGACAATATTCTACACCCTGTTGATATTTTCTTTTTTTTCTTTTAATGCTTTATTTATTTCTGAGAGAGAAAGAGAGAGACATCGTGAGCAGGGGAGGGTCAGAGAGAGAGGGAGACACAGAATCTGAAACAGTCTCCAGGCTCTGAGCTAGCTGTCAGCACAGGGCCCGATGCAAGGCTCAAACCCACAAACTGTGAGATCACAACCTGAGCTGAAGTCGGACGCTCAACCAACTGAGCCACCCAGGTGCCCCACCACGTTGATATTTTCTATATCACCATCTTACCACAAGCTTTCTTCAGGTATTCTTACTCCCTGAATAATTTAACATCATTTCTGGGAATTTTTGTGGTAGACAGAGTAACAGACTCCCAAAGAGATCCATGTCCTAATCTTCAGAACCTCTGAGTATGTTACCTTATATGATAAAAGGAGCTTTGCAGGTGTGAATAAGTCAAGGATCTTAAAACAGGGAGATTATCCTGGGTTATCTAAGTGGGCTTCATGTAAACACAAGGGTGCTTAGAGAGAGCCCAAATAGTTAAAGGTCAGGGTAGAGAAGGCAATGAAATGACTGAAGCGGAGGTTGGAGTGATGTTACCACAAGCCAAGGAATGCTAGTGGCCCCTAGATGAGCATGGTAAAGGAAAGATTCTCCTTTGGATCTTCCAGAAAGAACCAGCCCTGCCTGCACCTTGATTCTACTCCATAAAACTCATTTTGAACTCCCGACCTCCAGAAATGTAAGAGGATTAATTGTGTTGTTTAAAATCACTAAGTTTGCAGAGCTAGAAAGCAAATCCAATTCTATATAAGAAGGTTAGTATTATTTTTGCAGTTTTCTCTTCTCCTGGATTCAGTTGTAAAAGCACAAGCAAGTAAGAAAAATGCAGCACCGTTGTTACCAATTTCCCAAATCGATTTGTTCTATGTAGGTTGTGCCTTGTGATGAAATCAACATTTACGGACACTCTGATATTTCGATGATTTTAGAGAAATCGTAGTTATAGGAATAATAATGGTAGAAAGGCAAATAAATTACCTAATGCATGAAAAAGACGTTAGCACTATTGCTGTCCCTTGGACTAGAAAATTAGTAGCTATTATCGTCAGTAGTTTTAGTACTAGTAACAGTAATAGTATGGTTTCAGTATCAATATTAGTAATAGCATTAACCATTTTTTGAGTACATACCATTGCTAGGTACTATGCTAAATATTTTCTATGCATTACCTATTTTAATCCTCATATAATACAACAAAGTAGATATCATTGCTTTCAAATTTTGACTGATGGAAGTGAATAAAAGTGAACTGAATATTTATGGCTGTCCCCTCTCTCAAATTCATAAGTTGAAATCCTAACCCCCAGTGTAATAGTATTATGATGTGGGATCTTTGGGGTGATTAGACTATGAGGGTGAAACTTTCATATATGGAATTAGCAGTCTCATAAAAGAGACCCCAGAGACCTCTTTTGTCTCCATCACCGTGTGAGGACACAGCAAAGACAGCCCTCTATGAACCAGGAAGGAGACCTTTACTAAACACCAAATCTGCTGGTTCCTTCATCTTGAGAAAGATCAGCCTTCAGATCAGCCAAGAAATAAATTTATCTTGTTTCCAAGCCAGTCATTTTATGGTATTCTGTCACAGCAGCCCGAGCAGACTAACACAGTGATGCTTTGGGAGATCACACTATTTGCACTAATATATTATAGTTAGTGAGTAGTAGCAATAAAATTAAATACTGGTATGTTTATTGACAAAGCCCAAGCTTTTTACAACTCAATTTTGAAGGTTCCATGCTTCTAAAATTAGCTGGTGAAGACCATAGGACTCTTGACTGAGAGGAATTGGATCCTTGGTGAGAAAGGTATTGTGGATCATCAAAGACACACTTTAGATGATGTGCCTTGTGTGCCAAGAGCTCACATTCCTTTGTTAACATGGTTTCATCTGCTAAGAATATCCTATGGCTCCTCTTCCTAGAGAAGACCCAGGCATTATCTTTCAAGGTAATGGTCACAAATCATCTTCTCTCTAGGGCCTTTCTTAAAAAATAAAAATTATTCTTGAGAGAGCAAGAGCAGGGGAGGGGTAGAGAAAAAGAGGACGAGAGACAGAGAGAGAGAGAGAGAATCCCACACTGGGACCAAACTCAGGAACCATGAGATCATGACCTGAGCCAAAATCAAGAGTCAGATGCATAACTTACTGAGCCACCCAAGCGTCCCTCTGTGAAGCCTTTCTTGATATTGCCACCTCCTCTGGACTTCACTGTTCACTCTTCTGTGTCTCCACTCCAGTAGACTATTCTGTGGTAGAGTGCATGGTTTACTTGGCCATGCTTATTTGGTGGGCACCTGTCTCCCCCCCTAGGATATAGGCTTTCTGATATCAAGGAACCTGCTGTATATCCATTGGTAGCACAGCTCCGGGCACTCAAAATGTTCAATGGATACTTAATGATAAAAGGGCCAGTGGATGAGTAAATATGTAAATTGACAAATTAATGAATTATTTTGGCACGGGGGAGGGGGAGTTCTGAGTTTTCAGTTCTTAGTGCAGTTTATTTGAAAATCCTACACTGCAGAACAAATATCTAAATGCCTTAGTTGAGTTCAAAGTATAATAAGGAAACAATCAATTTGTAATTTGATACCAAAAAAAATCAAACTGAACTATGGTACAAATAGCTTTGTTCCTATTCCCCAAATTACTGCTTCCAATTAAATATCACACTTTGTATTTCTTATACATCTAGGAGTTTTTAAAAGGAAAGCTATACCCCAGAAAAATTACTTATATGTAAATGGGAAAAGCCATGTTCTAAGATATGGAATATGCTGTCCTTGTGAAATGTTCCCTGGATCTTTCACTTTTATACTTACCTTAAAAGTAATTCAGTGCTTATCGCCCTGAGGAGTAAGAAGTGCACAGGACTGTAACTTGAACCAAAGGGTGTGAACAGAAAGGAATGGTTTCAATGGAATTAACTCAGAATATTCTCGGGTATAGATTCACAAATAGAGGCATAGGTGGCCGTTGACAACAGAGTTGAAAAAGAAACAAAATGCGTGAACTAACCTCATAAAAATATTGTGAGTTAGTTTTTTATAAATGTAAAAATGTAATTTGATGGAGAAAGACTTGACTTAAGAGAGTTTTCTATATACAGAAGAGATGTTGGGATCTGTGGATTTGCATACAGGAGCAGAGCCACTTGCAAGAGCAGGGAAAAGAGGGGATTTGGAAAAACAAACAAGTGTAGTGAAAATTCTGTTTACATGACATGTACAATTTCTCCTTTTCTCTTATGAACTTTTCGGTGCCTTCCACATTACCATCAATGCTTTTGGTATAGTGGAGTATTGGTCGGTTAATGTGACAAAAGGTTGGGGAGCCTAAGGCAAGGTATTTAGGGGGAGTAAATACAATTTTCATATAGAGACAGCCAGCATAATAATAACAAATACCCCGTATGTTTAGTGTTTTATTCATTCATTCAGAAAACAATTACTGGGAACCTATTTTGTGCTAAGGACGATATTAGATATCGACATAAAAGATTAAGTTCCACAATGCTTTGAGTTTATAGAAATTCAGACATGGTACAATAGGTTTTTATACAAAATACTACGCAAACACACATCAGATAGAACACACACATGCACACAATCCCTCCATTGTGACAGGGCTTCACTGTTTCACAGATCAGCTGTCATTTATTCCAGAAGAGCAGAAATTTCGCTGAAAGAAAAAGGGACAATTTTTTCTAGATATGGAAGAAAACTTGGTCAAAGGCTCAAGGTCATAAACACGGGTGGGGTATTAGGGAGAAGCAAGCAATCCTGAGTCATCAGAATATTGGGCTGGAAATGGGAAGAATTATCACAGGATATGAGACTGGTGCTTGTAACAGTCCTGTGGGTTGGTAAAAAAAGGTATTATTTGCACTTAGATGAGAAGAGAATCTCAGAGGATTGTTCAAAGTCACAGACAGTAAAAAATAAGAAGCGTAGTCTGCCTCCCATCCTAAGGTTCTTTCCACCATACTAATGTTTTCAAAGCTGTGCCCAAAGAAGCCTTAGGACATGAGTTTCAGGAATTAGAAAGGCATGGGAAGGGGAATCTGAATTAACAAACATGAAGGCTTCATTTGAGCTTTTAAAATAATGGACTTTTTACATTAGATATCTTTGAACACTGTTTCCCACTACATAAATAAAGTCGAGAAGCATGGCACCCTATCAATCATCCCATGGTCAAGCTCATGGCTTCGTAATTAGATTGTGAGGTAATTAATAGTCGTGAGTAATGTTAACATAAACTGAAGGAGGACAAGATGGTAGCTGTCTCCTGGCTAGGTAATAGCTGGTGACACACGAGAAAGGCTGACTCAGCTGGACACTGAGGGTAATTTAGTGAGCAGAACTAGAAAGCAGTCAGGGTACTGAGAGGGGAATAACTAGGCTTGAGAATGAGCTAACGGATCTGTGCAGATGTCCAGAGGCCCTTTCCTTAAAAAAATAATCTACCCTAAAATTTTTCTTTCTGTAATTAAAAATAATATTACCTTTATAAACATTTCCTTTAAAAATTTCTTTTGTTTGTGTCTGAGAGAAAAATCTTCTTGGGTGATAGAGAGAGAGGGTGGAAAGAGAAGTCCTGCTCTGAAATGTGAGGGAATTGGTAACTTGCCAGCTTGATTGGGAGAGTCAGTGACACAGAAATGGAGACTTCACGTGTAAATCTGCCTCCCCTCCGTTCTAAAATGCTTCTAAGAGCTGTCACATATAGCTACATAGGACACACCTTGCACAACTCCTGAGTATGATATCTGTATATACAGTAATGTAAAAGGAGCCTTTTGCAGGTGAGGAAAGGATAATTTACTGAATTTTCCAGGTGGGTGCAATCTAATCATATGAGCTCTTAAATGCAGAGGGAGGCAGGAAGTAGAAGGAGAGACAGGAAGTGCAAGAAGGACATGATCTGCCATTGCTGCAAGAGAGGAGGTGAGGAACCATGGAATTTAAATGGCCTCTAGAAGCTGAGAATAACCCTTAGCTTACAACCAGCAAGAAAATCTGGATCTTGATTTTACAATAACAAAATATGGAATTCTGCCCAACAGCCCAAATGGATTCTCCCCTAGGGCTTCCAATAGATAGTGGTCCTTTGACCGGGCTTAATTTTCTGACAGAAAACCAACTAATATATTAATTTATTGAATCTCTCCTTTAGATAATCCAGTTGTAAATTGTATACCTCAAAATTAAATAATACTTAGTTGAAAAGAATAAACTAGCTCTTCGCTCTCCAAATTCATCAAATAACAAGAATATTATATATCAACACTGACATTCTCTATGATAAAAACGTCATGTTCTCTGGAAAGAATGCCAGAAATGGCAAAATGATGGAGACCAAACAAAAATTTCACCTTTTGGAGAAATTCTTAACAAAAGTCACTGTTTCAATGATCATATGCTGGCTAACAAATTGCCCCCAAACATAATGGATAAAAACAATAACAAGTTTATTGTTTATCACAATTCTGTGGATCAGGAATTCAGATGAGGCACAGCAAGAATGGCTTTTCTCTACTTCATGTGTTGTCTGCTGGGGCTGTACTATCCAAGATGGCCTCTTTACTCATATATATGGCAACCCAACTAGATAGTTTGAACACGTGGGATCTGGCTGAGACAACTCAGCTGGGTTCACAGGTCTAGGATCTAACTTCTTGCTGTTGGATAGGTTCCTCCACTGTCCTCCATATAGCTTCCTTCTCATCTCATCTCCCACTCCATCTCCTCCCCCTCCCTCCCCCCCACCCCCGGCCAGTGTGGTGTTTCCATGTGGAGTTTAGAGCAGCCGAGAGTACCCTGACTATTTAATGAACAGACGGGCTCTAAGAAAGAAAGAGCAGAAGCTGCCAGTTTTCTTACCGGCACATAACTTCTGCCTTAAAATCTTTCCCTGAAAAAATTTACCAATCTCTATAAAACTCTTCTTTTTTGCATTGGTCAACCTTGGGCTAGAGATAGTACTGACTGTAACAATCAACATTTTATGTAACTTGCATAATTAGAATTCCACCATGAAATGCCCTTAGAGGCTGTGAGACTTTAGCTTGACAACAAGCTAAAGGTGTCATTCAAGTAAAAGATGTTGCATGACCTACTTTCTTGCTGAGGGATTTGTACCTCTCAAATGAGCCACCATTAATTCTTGAATTATGGCTACACGTGACTTGTATGCCTTCCTTGACATTTGACAATGTGGAACATGGAATGGTTGCCCCCAGTGCATAACCTTTCACTGTGTCCTGCCCTTTTGGCATATGACTTTGCAGTTCTTCTCACTAGAGCCATTATGTACTTTTCCAGTCCTTGACTTTGGGTTTAGCCAATTGCCTCGATTTAACCACTGGAATATGGGTAGAAGTGAGAGTTGCCAGTCTTGGGAACAGGTCTTTAGAAACATTGTGTGTTTCCTCATGTTCCTCTTTATGCCTCTGCCATTGCCATGAGATAAACATGCCTCAACTAGTCCACAGTCCAACGATGATGAGAAACATGTGGAGCAGACCCAGATCCAACCTGGAAATTGGAGTAGTGCTTAATGGGGGCCCACTTAGATCAGCTGATCCCCGCTGATCAACAGATGTGTAAGAGAGTAATCATGTTGTTTGGGGTGGCATGTTATGCAGCATTATTTTGGCAACAATTGGCTCCTACACATGGTATGACTAAATCACAAGAGGAAAAATCTCCCATGACTTCAAGGAATGGTTGTCATTCTGAAATTTGGAAATCATAAAGTTCAAGAAATTCAACCACCTAGCCAACACTGAGGTTCCTGTATTACCAAGTGGTCTCCAGATTCTGCCAGACTAAATGAAATCCCAGCTTTATGGTATGCTTAAAAGGGTGCAAATCACAAGCCAACCAGATGAAAATAACTCTTTTAACAAATACATACCTTTAGAAGAAGAAAACTATCTGGGAAGCCTTTACAATAGAACCAATTCTGGCCTGACTCTTGCCAATTGTTAATATGTGACTTTGGAAGCCAAAAGGTAGAAACAGAAACTGTGCATTATAAAAACAATGCCTATTGCCTCAGAGCCAGAAAAAGCCTTGGTCAAGCCATGGTTTTTCTCAGCATGGATCTCAGGGATCCATGGTGACAGATGCTAATGTAAAGAATGGGTCAGACAGCTGTGACGGGACACACAAACATCTCAGTGGCCAAACCAACAACCTACAAAATGTTTTGTTTTGTAGACAGGCAACTCTTACATTGAATGTATTTAGAAGTAAGTGTTTATAGATGCCTTCTCATTAACTTGACCTACAACTTGGAGTCACACATTCATTGACATTTTTTAACATGGCAATCATACAAAAGGGTCACTATCTATATGAAAGACAAAATCATAAATAGGTTGAAATGTACCTCAGATTCAACACAAGAGCCATGAAGAGTTCACACTTTGATTTAAACTTTTGCACTAGAAGCAATTAGCATTTGGACAATTGATGTGAAAATCACAGTTTTGTTCTTTTTTTTTTTTTTTTACACAGAACATGGTTATTTTACAACGTTGGGTCTCTGTTCAGATTTAAAATATTTTGTGTTGGTGTAGCAGCATTAGATATATTGTCTGCACTATTTCACCCTTACTCTATAGGTTATGTCAACATGAAATTTCTGAAAGTAATGTCAATGAAACATGAAATTAATTTTGTGTGGCTTATTGGCTTTTGCCAAAGCAGCAGTCATGTCTTTAAAGTGGTTACTTAAAATGCAGCTATGTTCTGTCTTTGGAAAGCTTAATTTTTCTCTAAGGATTTTGTCCTTTAATTATTCCTCCTCACACAACCAAAGGATATCAAAACCCACATGCTTTTGTGGCATTTTGTGCTGAGAGATCTGTAAGTCTATTCCCAACCAAAGGCCTACAACAAATTTTAACATCTATCTGCTAGCCTCTGCTCTATAAATTGGCAACTAGATGAATTTTATAAAGAGAGAAAGAAGGTCAAAAGATATGATAATAAATTAGAGGGGGTGAGGGTGAAGAGCAGATTACTGGAATGCTGTGGAGGAGACAGTTAACCCACTTGAATGCCATAGGTTCTATGATTTTCTGAGGCAGTCAAAACTGTTGAAGCTCAAGTTCTTGTTTTGTGCTATCATAGCTGACCGAGAGGGAGGATAGTGGACATTGAATTTCCCTGTGATACCAATGTCTTCTTCCCGCTCCCATTAAGAAGTATCAGAGTTGGCCGGAGAAAAAAATGAGGGGCATGCTGCCTTCACCAATGAAAGCTGACTGAACATTCCAGAGAAAACCAAGTCATGCCCTTGGGAAAATATGTAACAAAAAGACAAAATAGAGGTGGCTGCTTAGAATGCTACATTAACTCAAGAAGAAAAGGATTTTAAGTAAGTTGCCATTTAAAATTTATTATATACCTGTCACCTATTAGTGACATCACATGTGGGACCAAGGGGAAATGTTTAAACCAGAGAGAAGAGGTTTTTAAGAAATCCTACTATGTAAGGCGTGCATTGTCATTGCTATATGCTTGACAAAATCAAGTCAGCATGGTGACAATTATATTTTATAATTTATGAATCAAGGAGCATTTATCGAGTGTATTATATATATCAGGTATTACGTTGGAGGTCTTTCATATTTTTATTTTATCTATCTGTCACATTGTTCCTGTTGTAAGGATAGTCTTCATTTAAAGACAGTTCAGTTAAGGAACTTTCTGGTGCTATAGTTGCTAAGTGTAGAATTGGAACCAGTACCTAGATTTTTTTTTTACTCTGATTATAGGTTATAGTGATGGTCAGGTCAAGAAACCAAGACTAAGGAAATGTTGAGTCATAGAAAGAGAAAAGGAGCAAATACAGGAAAATTTTTAAAAATACATTATTAAGTTTACCAAATAACTTCTGCCTTGTTCCAAAAAGGACTTAAGGTGACTTGAAAATGCCATACAGTATAAAGAAATAAACTAAATATATTAGTAAAAAGGAAAAATGAATTATAAATAAGGATAGAAAAGTAGATGCTTATTGCTGAATAAAAACATTAGACACAATATTTTTGCAATTCCAGCGAATCCTAGCCAAACATGCGATGGTGGAAAGAAAGCAATAACAAGCAGTAGAACACTTCTGGTGTTGGCAAATGATGACATTAACAATTGGAGCCCATGTTGGGTACAATTTTGATTGAGGTTTCGTTTGTTTGTTTGTTTATAGAATGCACGAACAACAGAGAGGGGCAAAGGAAGAGAGAGAATCTTAAGCAGGCTCCACGCTAAGTGCAGAGCCTAACTTGGGCCTTGATCCCAGTACTCTGGGATCATGACCTGAGCCGAAATCAAGAGTCGGATGCTCAACCTGACTCAGACACCCAGGCTCCCCTGAGTGAAGTTTCTCAACATGCTTGTTTGCATAGGAATTGTACCCCAAGTTAAAACTGGTTCCATTTATGAGGGTATGTTTGTTATATCATCATTTATTTCTTTATCAAATATAAAAGGATTTTTTGAGATGTCAGTTATGTTCTGAATGGTGACTCTACCAAACAAGAGAGAAAAGAAACCAAAGTGTTGATGAGGAGAAAATGGTCATTCTTCTAGCATGGAGTCAAAGGGGTAAGAACAATGGCAGGCATAAGGAGAAAAGAAGGCTCCTGAAGCTTGGACTCAGAATGCATGAGGCCTGGGTCCAGGTTGAAGGATGGCCCATCAGCTAGATAGAAAATCTTTCACCAGAGGTAGATCAGCTACTAAGTCTTAACAATATCTACAGACATCTATAGCTATATCTGTGTCTATATATCTCTATCTCTATCTCTGTCTCTATCTGTATCTATCTATTCCTATATCTATGTCTATGGATAAAGAAAAAAACAATCACAGAAGAGAGTTGGGGACCAGACCCTATAGTAGTAACTATTATTGGGATGACAATAAGAAACCCCCCAAAATGGTCCCAACCATCTCTCTAACTTCTTCCTGGAACATAATGTGTTGCCAATCTTCGTCAATATTGGCATTTTAACTGGGGAATTTTCACTACCTAAAGAAAACTTCATGTGCCTATTTCTGTTTTTAACAAAGTCCTTTTTATTTTAA
Organism: Crocuta crocuta; assembly: GCF_008692635.1. Classification (NCBI taxonomy): domain Eukaryota; kingdom Metazoa; phylum Chordata; class Mammalia; order Carnivora; family Hyaenidae; genus Crocuta; species Crocuta crocuta. Next base: position 5,419,370 of record NW_027527436.1, on the reverse strand, counting down.
CTAACTCCCCCCCCCCCCAAAAAAAAACCCTAAACTAGCATAGAACAGATTTCAGGTCAGTAGGATGGAGATTTGGGAGTCAGAGTGTCTCTAAAGCACCCAAATTACATCATTCAGGTGCTTCCTACTTTACCTATAAAAAAAAACAGGCCTGGATGAACATATCTTTAGGATTGCATCACTTCCCACTTTCCCCCCAAATTCTATAATCCCAAACTTCACACAGGATTAGTCTGGAGAGATGGCAGCAAGTACCACTGGGAGCCAACACCTCTGCTAAAACTTCGAGGATTAACAATATGTGTTAAGTGGGCTGAGGAGGTGGCTGATTTAATTTATTCTGAATTAAATCATAATTCACTCTATTTCTCATAGGGGAAGGTGAGGTGAGAAGTGAAACGATGAGGGAAAAAATAGGTATGTGGTTCCTTAATTGACTTGTACTCAATTATGAATTACAATCCTTTGTTTTAATTCTTTTCATATGTTCTTGAACTCTTAGAAATTCTCACAAGAACAGCACCACGTAGTACAAAACCATGATGATACAGTATTGCTCTTTCCATTCCTATTCAGCTTGCTATCATGGTCATCTTGAGTTAAGAGAAGACAGGGTTATTTTTCTTAGCATGGAAGTCTTTAAAGTATCAAGGAGGAGATGGTTTAGACAATGTCTCAAAATTTCTTTTTCAGGAGCTGTGACTTAACAGTGTTGTTTCAAAGTGCAAAAACAGAGGAGTGGGGAAGGGGGTGAGTGAATATATATGACGAATCTTGTAGTACAAGTGTTTGTGGTTAACCGAGAAACACATTATGAGTCAAGCCTTTGGAAAGAGGTGAGTAATTAAAGACAAATGCTATGACATAATCATCTTACACGCAGTAGAAAGATTTTAGATTAAATCTGGCCGACCCACTGCTCAGCAAGTGTTATCATGGATTCTTGAGAAGTATTCATTTATTTATGTTCTAATTTGGCCCAAATGTTTTATTGAAAACAAAAAAAAATTGTGTTTCCCTTAGGAAATAGCTTGAGTCCAGCAATGGTTAATAAGGTTGGTGTATTTGGGAACAGATCTCCTGTGTACACCAACAAACTCACTGAACAACATGTTAGCTTAAAAATACTTCGTTTGAAAAACGCAAAAAAGAGCTGTGCTATAAGCACGTTTGCTGGAATTAACTTTCTTATGCTTAGGAAGGTTACTATATGTGCCTTTCGATAACTCAGCAAAATGTCAGTTAAACCAATAATCTATTATAGAAATTATATTTACTAACATTTTTGCTTTGCAACTCTTTAACCTGTCCCTGTACACACACACACACACACACACACACACACACACACACACACACAGACACTTCTTTTTGGCTTCATTTTGTATTCCAGTCACCGTCTATATCAGTCTGATGTCGAGACACCAATTTTTGCAGCAAGAGACACATTCTAGCCTCACTCCTTTCTTAATCCTACCATTATAATATAAAACATGCCATGTAACTCCAGGAGATGGCTTCATGGTTTTCCAAGTGCTATTAAATTTTAGCTGCTGCCTTTATTAAATGTAGAAAACAGGAGTGTGTGTGTGTGTGTGGGGGGGGGTGACAGAGAGGGCTCTGAGTCTACCTTTTGTTCTTTTAATTTGAGTAGGTGTGGAATTGTTAACGTAAGACAAGTTTTCTATGGAATGAAACAACAGAGGATTTTGTTTGGTGAGCTGACCCAGTTTGCCAGGCATCTCAAAACATTCTATCAAAGAGCTGTGCATTTGTCTTAGGGAAGAAGAAGAAACCATGGTGTAACACATCCCTCCCAGAGAGAAAGTAGTTTAGAATTCAGGGCCCTTAACCTTAACAGAGAGGGGATTAGAAACTGGCATCCATTTGCCTTACAGGGTAATTCTCTCCTAGTAGCAGCCATATGGCCACATTCTGTTCATGCAGGGTAAGGCACGAACACGTATTCCCGGAGAAACACGCATTTAGCATTGGTAGTAAAGAGATCACAGTCTCACTGGCCAGTTACTGTGTTCTTGGGAGTTCCACTGATTTGTCAAAACATGACTGATGTGCAGAAAGCTGAGTCAGAACCTTTGAAAAATGATTGTGTGAATGTACGTGGATGTGTGTTTGTGTGTGCACATGCGTGTGTAGATTTCTTCCCCCAAGCTGAAATACATTTCCAAAAATGTTATTATATGGGAGAAGCAAATGAAACTGCAGGAATCTACTGTACTTGTCTCTGGGGCCCTTATTAGTGTTTTTGCTTTTGCTCTCAATTTGTCTAAAATGTCTCTGTTATTATTGAGGCTTATGTTATACATTGTTGAATGAATGCCAGCCCTAAGATAACCACAGTCCTGTCCGCAGGTCACTTTGGTACCTGTTTTGCCTGGAGCCATATAACCCAGTCCAGAGTCAAGGTAGTGCACTCACGAGAGAGGTAGCAGGGATTTCATCACATCATCTGTCAAAGGTGGGCTCTGCTCATTTTGACTATCGCTGGCCTCATGAGGCACAGACAGACGCCAGGGGATACTTCACTGCTTGCCCATTTGACTCAATCTCTTCTTCGCTGACCTCTCCCAAGCCTAATTGAATAGGGCTTCTCAGTTAGGTGACTAGGGCTGGTGAATATGGCTTCTCCAGAGAAGGACTATTGTCAGGCAATCAGTACAAGGGTCTGAATCTCAATCATCCCTCTCCTCCTTTTTTTTTTTTTTTTTTTTTTTTTTTTTTTCTTTCAACTATTTTTCTC